>NC_135551.1:19743502-19818502 GCF_964340395.1 Glandiceps talaboti | reverse complement strand
GATGCACAAAGTGTAAAAAGTTTGTTATTGTACGTACAATAACAAACGTTTTATACATTGTTTAATGTTTTGCCGATTATTGAGATGTGAACATGGACTTGGTATATGTTATTTCACATTATTTTTTCAAGTACAAAAACATAGTGAAGCTGTTTTATCAAATAAAAATCCAAAATAAATACCAAATTCTCATCCATATGGCCACTTTAAAGTAATTTTGTGTTTGGAACAACAGTTTAGTTTGATTCAATGATTGACCAACCTGAATTTCCATTTGAAGTGCTTCAATGCTCAGATTGTGTAATCTATGTATTGTAAAAACTGCTTGTGTGTTCTAACCTTTCATTTGATCTGCCTAGCTGATGAACAGTTTTGGTCATTGTAAAATTATTAACTGTGGGACATTCCTTTAACATCGCAGTGGTCCTTTACAGCTGATGAACAGTTTTGGTCATTGTAAAATTATTAACTGTGAGACAGTCCTTTAACATCGCAGTGGTCCTTTACATCTGATGAACAGTTTTGGTCATTGTAAAATTATTAACTGTGGGACAGTCCTTTAATATCGCAGTGGTCCTTTACATCTGATGAACAGTTTTGGTCATTGTAAAATTATTAACTGTGGGACATTCCTTTAACATCGCAGTGGTCCTTTACAGCTGATGAACAGTTTTGGTCATTGTAAAATTATTAACTGTGGGACATTCCTTTAACATCACAGTGGTCCTTTACAGCTGATGAACAGTTGTGGTCATTGTAAAATTATTAACTGTGGGACAGTCCTTTAACATCGCAGTGGTCCTTTACAGCTGATGAACAGTTTTGGTCATTGTAAAATTATTAACTGTGGGACAGTCCTTTAACATCACAGTGGTCCTTTACAGCTGATGAACAGTTTTGGTCATTGTAAAATTATTAACTGTGGGACATTCCTTTAACATCGCAGTGGTCCTTTACAGCTGATGAACAGTTTTGGTCATTGTAAAATTATTAACTGTGGGACAGTCCTTTAACATCACAGTGGTCCTTTACAGCTGATGAACAGTTTTAGTCATTGTAAAATTATTAACTGTGGGACAGTCCTTTAACATCATAGTGGTCCTTTACAGCTGATGAACAGTTTTGGTCATTGTAAAATTATTAACTGTGGGACATTCCTTTAACATCACAGTGGTCCTTTACAGCTGATGAACAGTTTTGGTCATTGTAAAATTATTAACTGTGGGACATTCCTTTAACATCACAGTGGTCCTTTACAGCTGATGAACAGTTTTGGTCATTGTAAAATTATTAACTGTGTGACATTCCTTTAACATCGCAGTGGTCCTTTACAGCTGATGAACAGTTTTGGTCATTGTAAAATTATTAACTGTGGGACAGTCCTTTAACATCGCAGTGGTCCTTTACAGCTGATGAACAGTTTTGGTCATTGTAAAATTATTAACTGTGGGACATTCCTTTAACATCACAGTGGTCCTTTACAGCTGATGAACAGTTTTGGTCATTGTAAAATTATTAAGTGTGGGACAGTCCTTTAACATCACAGTGGTCCTTTACAGCTGATGAACAGTTTTGGTCATTGTAAAATTATTAACTGTGGGACATTCCTTTAACATCACAGTGGTCCTTTACAGCTGATGAACAGTTTTGGTCATTGTAAAATTATTAACTGTGGGACATTCCTTTAACATCGCAGTGGTCCTTTACAGCTGATGAACAGTTTTGGTCATTGTAAAATTATTAACTGTGGGACAGTCCTTTAACATCACAGTGGTCCTTTACAGCTGATGAACAGTTTTGGTCATTGTAAAATTATTAACTGTGGAACAGTCCTTTAACATCACAGTGGTCCTTTACAGCTGATGAACAGTTTTGGTCATTGTAAAATTATTAACTGTGGAACAGTCCTTTAACATCGCAGTGGTCCTTTACAGCTGATGAACAGTTTTGGTCATTGTAAAATTATTAACTGTGGGACATTCCTTTAACATCACAGTGGTCCTTTACAGCTGATGAACAGTTTTGGTCATTGTAAAATTATTAACTGTGGGACATTCCTTTAACATTGCAGTGGTCCTTTACAGCTGATGAACAGTTTTGGTCATTGTAAAATTATTAACTGTGGGACAGTCCTTTAACATCACAGTGGTCATTTACAGCTGATGAACAGTTTTGGTCATTGTAAAATTATTAACTGTGGGACATTCCTTTAACATCACAGTGGTCCTTTACAGCTGATGAACAGTTTTGGTCATTGTAAAATTATTAACTGTGGGACAGTCCTTGAACATTGCAGTGGTCCTTTACAGCTGATGAACAGTTTTGGTCATTGTAAAATTATTAACTGTGGGACAGTCCTTTAACATCACAGTGGTCCTTTACAGCTGATGAACAGTTTTGGTCATTGTAAAATTATTAACTGTGGGACATTCCTTTAACATCACAGTGGTCCTTTACACTTTCTATCTCTTAGAAACATACAGCCTAGCTCTGCGATTTATCATGCTTCAACTCAAATGCCAAGGATTCAATCTCAGATTTTTGCACTAGAGTTTTCTTATCAGTGGTACCATAAAGATTACATAGGATCATTCTTATGTATTAGGCTAACTTTTGCTTTACCTTTTGCCAACCAACTTGATTTCACACCTGAATTTGAATCGTAATCCAAACTGAGCCGTTAAAGCACTCTTGTTTTTTCAACAGATGTACAACACTGTCCCATCCAAAGTGTAGTGCAGCCATTAGACAGGCAAGTATGACCAGAAATGGCAGTATGCTGATATGTGTATGTGATGATGCCACAGTCTGGAGATGGGACAGGGTTAGATAACACCCCTGAAGACCAAATAGAATCTGCTGCCACAATAGAAAAAAACAATGACACTGCCAACATGTACATGTACTCCTACCTAGATTAGGGGTTGTATAGGATACTTGTTTTGGCCCATAACACAAACGATCCAAGTAGGAATGCTAAATAATTCAAACTATGACATCTGCAGGAAAAATATAAGTACACTTGGCCAGTTATGTGTGATTCAAAGTCTATCTGATGTACTGACTAAAGCGTCATAACTTACGTGTTTTAGAACTGTAAATAGTACGAACTGTGCCTTAGCCATTAGCTAAGTGTAAGTTACTAAAGTAGAAGTGTCTATTTTAGAGAAAGAGTACACAGTGTAAACTATGAAAGCAAGAGATTTTATGTCTGTCAGACAGTGTCTTGCTTAATGTCCAGGGATTCCATCTAAGGCTCTTGAATTAATATTATGTTATCAGTGGAGCTCTAAGGATTACATAGGATCATATTTTTTCTTCAATACCAACTTTGTCTATAGCTCTGCCTGACAACTGATTTTCACATCTTAATTGTAATCTTAATGTGAACTGAGTTACAACTTTTACAATCATGATTGATTACAATACACTTGGTATTTCAGCAGTACATCCATTATAGGAACACAAGCTGAGTTTATACGTATCTGGACGTGCTTTTTGCTGCATTTCGCAGTATTGTATTACTGAAAAATACTTAACCTCCATTTTATTATTAACTGAACCCAAACCTGGTATTAAGATATAAATCATAAATGATCCAATGATGTGATTTATGAAACAAGTCAAAAACTGTTCAGGAAATTCGTACTATGCAATGAACTAACTGTATGTATTCTAATAGTAACAATACCAAAAGACAAAGCATAATGTTATGGAAGCCTAGCCTTGACTTTAATATTATACTGGAATGTGGGTTTATATATTAAAGTATCGTCACTTGAGTGAAAAGCTTATATTTATAAACTCAGCTTGTGCCACGTTAATGCTGTGTTGTTAAAACGATAATTTGCAGGATGTATATTTAGTCAATATGTACAAACACTTTCAAGGGCTTCAGATGAACTTTTGATAATAAGCTATTTTTTTCCAGACATTCCATATTATAGATACTAAACTGACTAGTAACATTTGTATATCACACACAAGTACTTTTCTTTGAATACTTAAACATAAATCATCTGTACTGTGTTTTGACACGGTGATGTGTATTATCATTTATGTAGGTTCTTTTAATGTATTGTTAAAGTGGCCATATGGATGAGGATTGCGTATTTATTTTGGATTTGTAATTTATTAAAAAAAAAAAATTTTTATCGTCGTTTCCTACTTGAAAAATCAATGTGAAACAACATAGACCAAGTCTGTGTGTTGCAATACATTACAAAAACCAAAACACTGTGTACAATGTTTGTTTTTGTACGCACATCATTTTTTGCAATTTATTGAGTTACCAACAAGGACTTTGTCTATGTCGTTTCACATTGATTTTTCAAGCAGGAAGCCTTGATAATATAATTTTATAAATTAAAAACCCAAAATAAATACCCAATCCTTATCCATATTTGCCACTTTAACTCAAAATGTGTTTCACAGTATTGTTTTTTTCTATAAATTTTCAGACAAAATTTAATAGATACAAGGGAGAAGATTTTTGTACACACGATTGTGATGTAGTTTGTGTATATTTAATTCATAAATAAAATACTATACTTTGTATAATTTGGTTATCATTTATTTTTTTTAACCCCCAACACGCACTGCCCAGAGGATGCTATTACATTGGGTTCCGTCAGTCCGTTCATCCGTCCATTCATGGCTGTGTTGACCCTCATATCTCTATGCACAATATCTTTGTCATAAAACACACGTAAGGGGGGGGGGGGACTGTGTCTTCAATGAAGGCTTGTTAATCAAATAAGAATAGAATGAAAATGTAGATGAAATATGCCTTTAATTGATCATTATACCAGCACAAGCCAAGTTGAACAAAAATATGGAATATATTCTGTGGTCGTTCTACGTCACTGGTTCTGCTGTATTCAAAATATGAGTCTAAACGTTTAAAATTGGCATAAATTTTTCTTTGATATTCTAGGCACTGGTATAATTATGTTAGTCTCCAATATTTTTCTTCATTCTTTTGGACAATACTTGTGACCTAAGGGTTGTCAGGCTACTCGTCTAGCGACTCGTGACAAAGCCCCCTTAGGTCACTAGTATTTTCCTTTGAAGAAAAGTATTGGAATAGCATCTCAAAGTTATTGCCTTTGAACAGAAAATATGGATTATACACATTGGTCTTCGTACATCATAACAATGTGTATATATGTTGCTGGTTTTGCAATGCTCGAAATATAAGTGAAAACGTTCAAAATTGCCATCATTTTTTCCAAATTTTTCATAAAATTAAGCTTCATGAGGCATAATTATATTCCTCAATATTTTACTTCATTCAGGTGGAAAATACTCGTGACCTAAGGGTTTGTCACTATGAGTCTAGCAATTCATTGTGAGAAGGCCCCTTAGGTCACTCTTATTTTCCTGAGCTGAAGGAAGGGAAATATTGGGGAAATAATATCTGTAGTTTTTGTATTTCATAGCATCCTGTGCATGTTATTTTTAGTTCCTATTTGAGTTTAACAATATTTAGGATTTAAGTACATAAAATAACATCTTGAATTGTAAAAGGGCCTTTTATCTGTTGCCCTTCACAAAAAGGCTATGAAGAGGCCATCATATATGTAGCATTCAAGAGACAAATCACCAAAATGGATTATGCTAGTTCTGGTGAATTTAGCTGACTTAGACTGAGAGGGTGGCATTCATATTGTCAAACAACTAACTAGAATGAAGGGGTTTGCCTCCAGATTGATTTAAGATAAGGCTGAGAAGTCAACAGTCAGGCTACAGAACAACTTACTAGCGCCCTCTAGCTGAAATAAAACAAAGTAACCCATTTACAGGTTTACTGGGAGGAGATGCTGCTCTCTCAGTTTAATTACATTGACAGACAACTAGTTGTCAATGCCAACCTGTGATTCAGGTGTTTCATCCATAAGTCTGTCCAAGAATGGATTGTACCAAAGACAATGGCCAGGGTGTATGTATACAGAGTGATCATCAAGACATTCCCTGCATTTTGTACTTGTGCATAGACACCAGTATACCAACCCTCCTTTCCTATAGAGTATTTGTTCATGGAGGGGACTGTTGGCTTGACAGTAAGTGTACATTCCATGACATGTATCTTTTCATTCTAGTCGGATTTTATAATTGTACGTTCTTTAATCTATCTTTTCATGATGTACCAATGACTGTAACCTCTGTATGAGACCTTTGGTTGGGTCACAGCTTACAACTGTCTAGATGTCACCATCTAGATGTCACCAACATAGGTTATTCTTGCATAAAGAGTAGTCTAGTTCAAGACAGGGACAGTACTACGTATTAAAATGAAGTATTTAATACGTAATACTGTCGCTGTCTGGAACTAGACTAAAAAAAAAGAACCTCATGGTATCATTGCATTGTGATAAGCATACAGCTCAAGCTGCTCAACCCAGCTCATCATTCACATGGTGCTGTTACACAAACAGTTGAATATAAATAATATAAAAAGCGAGGCACATTTAGAACAAATTTGTGTCACTTATCTTTATATTGTCTTTGTTTCTGGTATCTTGCTAAGATAGTAAATGTCTATAATATGAAGGCAACGAAGTGTTACTTACACAGGGCACACAGGCTTAGTTATGTTTATGAAAACAAACAAACAAAATAAATAAAACAAACAATAAATAAATAAATACATACTGACAAGCATCAAGAGAGTATTTATAAATTATTATCAACTACAAGAATTACTAAATGTTTTCCCCACATAGTGTAGTATGTATGTAGTGGGGTATGACATCGCTACCGATTTTATAAGAATATCGCCAATCCCTATAATAACGTCATTGTTTTGTATTAGGACCGTCATAGACAAGAATAAAACCATTTAGGAAAGGAATAACAGTTTACAAGCGACTGTGATTCTCACATCCATGTCTGTATCATTCTGTGTATCCATCCCATGCGTGATAGCGCCCTCTAAAGCGAGGTCATGGCAGGTCATTATCTAGTCTTTCACTTTGCTAGCTTTTATATACTGTGTAGTATAGTCTGTATATGGCAACGCCAGAGTAAACACGTACGTGGAACATTCATCTTCTTAGATACGTGAATACAGTGCATATGGAGCTCGTCTTCCAACGGTGAATAAGTTGCAATAAATAACAAATGGTGTAGAAGATACAATAAAATGAGATAAAATGAATTAATACTTAGTCTGGGTTCACATTCTCGATCTATCAAATTGCAACTTATTCACTGTTGGAAGAGGAGCTCCCTATGTACAGTGCTTATTTTATTGTCCTATTTCTAGATTTCGTTTGTGTGATGGGTTGTACAACTAGTGCAGAGGACAAGCATAGCAAGCTACCACATTCAGAACTACCAGTAGACGCCTCCAAGTATGAACCTCCGGTCGAGTACATGTTTATAGACGTGCCAGTCAAACTGTCAGTTCGTAAGTGTGCATTGAATTGTTTACCCTGGTCTCTATACCCGGCTTCTCGATGTATTTACATTGATACGTAACAAAAATTATTTTATCGGGTTTTTTCTTCAGGAAAACACAAAATAGTTTTAAAATGTCTCAAAGTGAAGAGTTGGACATTTATTTTTCTGATTTTGTTTTGATTTCCTCATTGGCAGAGAGTTGATTGCCTCATTATAGACGGTAGACCCTTTGTGGTGTAGGGTCATATACTATATAGATATACTAGTACGCTGCGGGGTTCCGACTCGTCGTCTCCCTTCCGCTATAGTTCTTCCCTATTTCAAATATCGAGATTTCATTGGCAGGGATTTTGGGAATTTTAAACCACCCATACCCTTGTATATATCCACAGCTAGGTCTGTGATTGTCCTATATATTGTAATTGTCACATTGGTGTTGACGAGAAAACAAATGTAGCAGGCAGGGCCACACAGCTAATGATTTGCTTTTCTATTCAAATCTTTGGTCTGATAGACCACAGGGTGCAGCGAGATTATCTGGGAGATTACTCATTCATGCACAAACTAGTACAATCTTTTATACCAGTTTACGCATCACTGAGTGTTCCTTGAGTGTGATATAATAACTCATACATAGATGAGAGATAAAGCAAAGTGTTAATGTAACTGATCTCTTGGCAACTGGGTGTTTTAATTTAGATAAGAGGAGAAGAATGGACAGGATGTCTTTATTTAAGTCAGTAAAGAGTGAATTACAGAGAAAACTGGCAAGTGAAGGAAGAAAAAAAAAGTTTTGTATCACCCACAAAAATCAATGCTCGCTGCACCCTGTGATTTTACATAGTGAAAACATAGAGTTAATGAGTAACAGGAATACACACAAATAACAGTCTGTCAGTGACATAAAATGAGGAAATGTATAATGTGCACAATGGTTCTAGGACAAACGCCCCCCGGACAAACGCCCCCATAGGACAAATGCCCCCGATAGGACTGTTGTTGCCTACGAATAGAGATAAAAAATATCTAGATTTTGGGAGTACACTTAAAATATGGTTTTATCACTTTTATTGTATAACGGATGAATAGACAGAAGATGTTCAAAAAATGTTGAATTCGACCAAAATAGGGCATGATTGGGTTTGATCACTTTTATTGTATTATTACCAAAAGCGTGCTTATAAAGCTTATAAGGCGTGCTAATAAAGCCGCTAATGTGACCAAGAAAGGCGCATTTGGGTGGCTTACTTAAAATACGCTCTTTATCAATTGTAAATTGTATTATTGATGAATGGACCGAAGCTGGCTTGGAAGATGTTTAATTCAACCAAGATTTCAGGTGGTGTACTTATGTTAAAAAATAACTCAAACACAATCACTAATATATACACATGTACACTTTAATTCGGGCATTAGACTGAAATTGTGATGACAGTGAGCACATGTGGCTTTAGGTTAGGATGGATATTGTTGAGCTGTTGTAGAAGATGTCGATAAGTTTCACCTTGTTTGTTCGGCAGCAGGGCATATACGCATGGTATAACATCCATCACACCCATCTTGGTCTTTTCATTCGTAAAACAATAGAAGTAATAAAACCATATTAAGTGCACCGCTCGAAATCACACCCTTCTTGATCTTTTCATTCGTAATACAATAAAAGTGATAAAAACCACCGCCTGAAATCAAGTCTTTCCATCGCAATATACATGATGATGTAGTAGAAATGCTAAGTAACCCTAAAAAACATGACTTTCTTGGGTGAGTTGTGAGCCATAGTCCTACCGTAGGCATTTGTTCGGGGGCATTTGTCCAAGGGGCATTTGTCCAAGGGGGCATTTGTCCAAGGGGCATTTGTCCGGGGGACGTTTGTCCTGTTACTGTGCACAATGTCTGTCAAAATGATAAACTATCAGTGTTGACCCCCTTGTGAACCTAACACTTTCTGTTGAGAGTATCTTGTTACAACAAGTTTAATCTTTGGATTAAAGACAGCTGTATGTAAGTGAATTGATAGTTTGGCAGAAAACAGGCAAAAAATCAAATCAGGTAATCGTTATACCTTGTATTATATTAATCATTGTACCAAACATTGTTTACTTGAACTTGAAAGGGTTGTTAAATCAGACCACACCATGTTATTACTATTTTCAACCCTGACAAGTGATCATTAGTCTAGTTCCATGATGGACAGTATACACATTTTTACCGTCTAGTCAAGGTCCCAATGAAAGGTGTCAAGTGTGTTTGAATGTCATAGTGAACGAAGAACAATGGTGCATGTCAGTAGTATTAATCCATCATAAATTGACAGGCTCTCTGTCAACATCACTCATTAACACATTTGATACAGCTGTTTTGACCATTTTTTGACTATCGCAGGAATTTAGCACATAATATGCAAATGTCCAACTCCTCCTCCAGTTTGTTTAAACTATTTAGATCATGTGGGGACGCAAGGATGTCATCATGTTTATATGAACACTGTGGGAGAAGCACAGAATTATGTGCGATTGTTGGGGACTGTGACTAGATGGTAAAAGTGTGTATACTGTCCGTCATGGAACTAGACTAAGTGGTCATAAACAATTGCAGTAGATGTTGTGCATTAATTAACATAATTTTATATTTCAATCTACAGAAGGTGTATTTGGAGTGGAATTGACCTCAGATGTTGATGCCTATTATCCAATATTGTCCAGGGCACACCGAGAAGCTCTCAGTCTCCTACAATTTAACATGATCCCTGGTACCGTAGCTAGAGATGGTGCATTTTCTCGAAGTATGACTTTCCAATTCCAGGGTATCTTTGCAAGAATGAGGTTTGAATTCAAATGATTTTCCAGAGTGTCTTTGTGTTGGGAGGAGGATAGTGATTATTTTGATGTTCAGTATAGTGAAATTAATGATAGTTACCGACAACTTTAACACAAATTATACAGTAATACAGTAATAAAGTCAGATATGAATGTCAATTATATATAGTTCTTAGTAAATATAGGGTCAAAAACAAATGGGGGGGGGGGGATATTGAATATGGATCTTGGAATATTGTCAATTTCCTAATAATATTCAATACAATAATCTTCATCAAGTGATGGATGTAGCTTTGCATTTCTTTATTACAGTCAATTTGTCATAAACCTGAGTTGTCCTCAACAAAGAACCTATAAAGACCAAAGCTGTAATCAGATATCCATACCATGCATTCATTCTAAACATATATTCATTGCCATCATTTACAGTGATACCCAACCTGTAGAGCTACATGTAGTGAAAAGTGTCATATCTCCTCAGTTTATGCAGACAGGATTTACGGCAGCATTCAGTACTGTTCGTGAGACTGTCACTGATACCTCACATCTAATACTGCAGGTTAGAAGTATATTTATATATATATATATATATATATATATATATATATATATATATATATATATATATATATATATATATATATATATATATATATATATATATATATATATATATATATATATATATATATATATATATATATATATATATATATATATATATATATATATATATATATATATATACGAATGAAAATTTCTACTCACAGACAAATCAAACCAATGGAAAGCTGGGTATTGATACAACAAGTGTTCTGATTACAGATTTTCACAGATTTCGGATATTTAGATCTGAACCTGCCCTAGCTGCAACTGGAGTATTATTTTTTTTTCATCACAAGCAACAATATATTCACTGAAAATTGTTAAAATATCAATAATTAGATACTGTACATGTTAATTAGAGGTCTATTTTATCTATAAGTAGTATAGAAATAAGTCAAAATCATGAGTCATTGATACGCTGATTTTTGGCTGCGGACCCCAAAAATCAATTTGATTGGATTTATTGCACGTATAGATATGTTTACCCACAGGTGATTCAATACTGTTCAGGGTGTACAAAATTATGATTAAGATATTATATGTAACAAAACAGTTTCAGAGAAAATGTTCCAGTTGCAGCTAAGTGCAGCTTTATGGATTTATATCTATTGGCAAGAGCTGTTTAACTTTCATAGAAATATACATATTGATTTAATATTGTATTTGTTCTGCAACATAGAAAATTACTTTGTATTGGACTTTTGCACTATGCAAATTCTTTGATTGAATGATTGATTGATTGGTTGGTTGGTTGGTTGATTGATTGATTGGTTGTTTGGTTGGTTGGTTGGTTGGTTGGTTGATTGATTGATTGATTGATTGGTTGGTTGGTTGGTTGATTGATCGATTGATTATCATCAGTTGTCAATTGAGATGTTCTATTACCCCTCATTGGTAATTAAAGATACAAGATGTAAGTGCTAGAGGTGGTCGATTAGTGTGTTTGGAGTCTTCACTCGCAAGACAAGCACCCACTACTGCTCAAGCCATGAGAGGCAACACAGGCAGTAAGTCTATATCATTTTTAACACCAGTAGATATAGTTTTTGTAGTTTCATTTGATATACAGGCAACACAGGCAGTGAGTCTATATCACTTTTAACACCAGTAGATATAGTTTTTGTAGTTTCATTTGATATATAGGAAACACGGGCAGTGAGTCTATATCACTTTTAACACCAGTAGATATAGTTTTTGTAGTTCCATTTGATATATAGGCAACACAGGCAGTGAGTCTATATCACTTTTAACACCAGTAGATATAGTTTTTGTAGTTTCATTTGATATATAGGAAACACGGGCAGTGAGTCTATATCACTTTTAACACCAGTAGATATAGTTTTTGTAGTTTCATTTGATATATAGGCAACACAGGCAGTGAGTCTATATCATTTTTAACACCAGTAGATATAGTTTTTGTAGTTTCATTTGATATATAGGCAACACAGGCAGTAAGTCTATATCACTTTTAACACTAGTAGATATAGTTTTTGTAGTTTCATTTGATATATTGAATCTGTTTTTTATTTTTGAAAAGCACATATACTATACTTGTATTGGTAGGTTAAAAAATGTTTGGCATAAGAAAACATTTTTGTACTTAGCTTAGTTTCATGTACATGTCTTAGGTACATGCAGTAGGCACCTTTGAAACAAAAGTATTAACCTTTGCTCTTTATTTGTATAAGAAAACTCCAACCCATTCTCGGTTAAAATCAAGAAAAAAAAAATTAGTGGCTACCATACAAATTTTAGAGATAGAGATTGAGTAAATTTGAAGTGAAATCATTTTAGAATCAAAATGGCCACCAAATACTGTGTTAAATCTATGTGAAAATAAAGTGTCGTTACCTTGAAAAGACGCTAGTGAACCCCCAATTTTTTTATAACATTGAAGAGAACACAAATAATTTAGCTTTCCTGTGGCAACTGTTTGAAAGATTTTAAAAAAGTATGAGATTTCCAGTCTGATTGCTTGACTAGGCACGTTCTACCTTAAAAGCTAATATGGCATTTTTACTTAAATGAAGAAAAAAAAATGAAAGTTGATTATCGAATTCTCTGTACAAAGGTGGATACAGTATTTCAAGCTATGGATGGAACTTCCAATTTGTTGCATTTTAGTTGTCATTTATTTAATCGATTTGTGGCAATGTTGTGTTTTCTTTACAGTGTTTGGTGTTGATCTGCTCTTCCAGATTCCAACTCAATCCAGTTCAGCTATGTATACATACCAGGCAGTCAACATTCCAATTATGACAAAAGTAAAACAAGGATTTGCTTCGATGTCTCTTCAAACTGAATTTGATTTCAATGCACAGCTCCAATCTTTTCTGTCTGTGGGTTGGAAATTGGTGGACATCTTCTATGATTCTTCAACGACAACTCAAGGTATTTGTCTATTTTTCTACTCTACCCTTATTAGCATTCAGCTTCGAAAAATACAAGTGTAGCATTTCCATGTTGTACTCTTTTATTTATAGAAAATACCAGTTATATAAAAACAACACATTCTTATCAGCAACTACTGTAAGGTGCATTTAAGAGCACAGAGTTCTTTTTCACAAATTTTGTTCATGGCTTCATGCATATTGCCATACGTTGAGTGGCCATGACTAAATTCTAGCCCTCACTTTGAGTCAAAGTGGCTAGACTTCAAGCACTAACGTTACCACTCTATTTGCTATCCTAACTGACATTTGGATTTTGAATTTCGCCGTCCTTCCTCATCTTCAATGTCCCACTGGTCTTGAAATGCATTCCTATATAGACTGTTATTACTATTAGACATATTTAAATTGTGCCATCAGCTCACATGCTGAATCCACAGTTAGGTGTCATCATAGAATTGTGTACGTCGTATTCAATTCAAAAGTCACTAATATTTTGCTCACATAATGTGTGCGTGTGGCAGGGCGTGACTTCTAGACCAGTGGACTGCTATCATCATATAGACAATACCAAGAAAATTTCCTTTTTTCTAATGTACACACATTTGCCAAAATATACTTGTTACAGAACACCACTTTCTGAACTCTTTCAGCGCCAGCTAAATGTGTGATTAAAGTAACATCATACAACCAAAAGTTATAAGATCTGTCTCTCTAATTTTTCCAGTAACATAGTTTTAAGACTGAGAAATTTGAAGAAAATAGGGAACTTGCAATCCAGCCATATTGAATATTGCATCATGGGAAATGTGATAATAAATACTATTGAATTGGTATTGTAAACAATACTGTTACATTGTTTGCATTCACGAATGATCAATTCATAGTTACCCTGACCACTGTGGGAGGTTTATTTTATCGGTAGCTCCAGATTAGGTATTATGATAACCACAGATAATCCCATAGTCCTTTGCATCTGAGCATGCTCAGTCTGGATTGCAAGTTCCCTATTGGTATAATATTTTGCTGTCATAATAAGTTTATTTAATAACTTTGCATTACAGAATACTTCCCCTTGTTGTTGCATGACCCCCTACCTTTGTACTGTTATTTACAGGTGGGTTCAATCCTGTCATCACACAGAATTCACTGTGGTTCTTTGAAAAGGAGATGGACAGAATAAACGACAACATTGCACAGTATGAAGGCAGTGTTATAGAGTACTGGCACAAAGTAAAAGTAAGTTAGGGAGTCTCATGGTATATATTTTATTGACCTTGTTTAATGAGAGTAGCCTGGTAAACTCTAAAAGGAGTTTATCTCCCCCAGGGCCCTCAATAATTTGACAAAAATGTAAAATACAACAATCACATACAAACATGTTAACAGGACATAAAACAACATTTAAAACAACAAAGATACACGTTAAAATTCTTCCCAATAATGTTTTACATAACCGCTTTTAAAAGAGGCAAGTGTCTCTAAAGATTTTTACTTCTGCTTTCAGCTTATTCCACCCAATAACACCTTGTATTGTCCATGAGTTTTTTAAAACATTAAGTTTGGCTCTGGTGACATCTAACTTATTTTGGGAGCTATCTCTTGTCGTGCGGCTATGACGCTGATTGACAACTTGAAACATTTCCGTCATATACGATGGTACCATACATTTCAAGGATTTAAACACTAAACACATATTTTTGTATGTAATTCTATCAGGCAAAGGCATAATATGCAAAGATTTAAAAAAGTTCCTTTGTAGGATAGTTGTAATTGAAGTCCATCATAACACGCACAGCTCATTTCTGTAATTTAAATAACTTGTTTAAATTTGCACTTGTTCCCCATGCACTACAACAATAGTCCAAATAAGGAAGTAAGTAGTCATTATAATATATTCGTCTAGTACTGACTGGTAAATAACGTTTTATAAGTCTGAGTAATGCAGTACGTGAATTGACCTTTTTAGCTCCGCTGTCAGCAAAAGCTGAAAGCATCTAAGCTTTAGGTATAGGTGGGTATAGAGGTATAGAATATATTAAGTGAATCATAGGTGTCTGTCAACTTTTTATATTTTCATCATCTTCTCTGAAAGTGACAGTCAGAATTCTTCGATATTTGGTGTGCATGTTCCCTGGGGGGAGGCCATTCAGGTTTGTTCATACCAAGTTGATCTGTGCCATTTTCAATTTTTTACGATTTTTTTTTTCAAAAATGATATTTTCATCATCTCCTCAAATACTACTTGTCAGATTGCTTTGATATCTGGTGTGTTGATGCGCAGAGGGTAGCTTACTCAGATTTGTTAATTTCAAGTCAGCACATCTTTTCTATTTTTGATGATTTTTTTTTTGTAAATTCACAAAAAAATTAATATGTTAATGAGCATTGTGACCGACGCCATATTGGAAGTCAGTCCACGAGACTTTAGTAAACTGCCACTTTTCAAAAGACACTATTGACGTCAAACAAGCAATGTAATATGTGCTATAGTCATCATTCTACACATTGTGCACCCAAATGACAAGTGTTTGTTCGAAACAGGGTTGTAAACTTGAAATCCAAATTCTGCACCCTTTCTACATAATCAGCCAGTCTGCAATACCCTCATTTGCATACAATCTATCCTTCAAATAGCGACTGTTACATTTTGAATAGCTGCTCACGGGCCTTATTTTTGGGTATTTTCAACTCGCCGTAACTTTCACTAGAGTCCACCATTTTAGATACTGTAAACGCCTAAACCTCAACTGACATCTCTTCTTTTGGGCCAGCAAAATCAATTTTGGAATTACATTTAGGAATACTGATTTTCAGACGAATTCGGGACGCATACTTGAGGCCTTAAAGTTCGACCCAGTTTTTCGCTCACAGTTTCCTTAAATACGGACCGGAAAGTTTACAAATTTCACAAAAAGGTGGATTTTTATGTGTTTTAAATAACCATGGTAAGTAAATTTAGTAGGATCGTTGTGTTAAACAGTCCGGTCTGATTTGACCCGGAAGTTGAAGCTGACCTTGTTTGACCGGGTGATTTTCCACAGCAAGCAGCAACGCGGGAGTTCTTGGTACTCACTAATATCACACTTCAGACCCACTATAAAAGTTTGATGTTTTCAGATAACATGTAACTTGTGATTAATTCTATATTGTCGTGCAATTTGAAGTGACAGTGAACCAGAATGAAGACAACTCGCGTAAGCAAGGCAAGGCATGCCTATGCCCTATCCTAGGCATGCGGTTGAAGTTATTACAGTACGTACAGTGAATCGACCAAACTTTGTTTATTGGCCGACAGTTTACATGTAAACGATGTGAACATGTGTTGCCATTTCCAAAATGCAAATATTTGGCAAGTAAAAATAATTAGAATAATTACAACTTTAATTTGGCTTCAGACTTTGCATTATGTTTTGCATATCTTTCCCCGTTTTACATGTAAATCCAAAAAGGTTCTCTCTGGTCATGTCAGTGATCATACCGGGACTGCTTTTAGTACGAGCGAGGTGAGGCATGTTGAGGTATTTTGTTGAGAATTATAAATATTGCGAATTGTCAAGTACAAGGTTTAAATACAATGGAATGATGAAAAAAATTGGCCGAGTCTGCTGACAGGTGCTGGTCACGAGACACTCCGTAAATTAAAATATCAGATGATGTTATGTCTACTTCAAGTTGAATGTTGTTGACAATTATGGACAGTGTTTTTGGTAAATTTGTTAGAAAATTGAAATTCAAATTGCCTAAAAATTATTTTAGATCCCTAGTTTATTTCATTCATCATTAAAATTTTCCAGGTTTAAAGCTGTAAGACACTGGAATTATTTATAGCCAACCTCAAAAATCCTTTGTGTGTGCGTGTATGTGTGCATTTTCCAGTCATTATTTTTCAGAGATTTTATGTAATTTTCTCAACAGTAGATTTTTTAAATAAAATGGTGACTATGATATACAAGTACAATATTTTACCAACTTTCTGTGTAAAATGGGTTTTATAGTGAGACATCATATGAAACCACTAACCACTTTATTACATCGCTACCAAAATAAAAACTAAAAAGAACAGCGGAGCTATTCTGACCGATAGGTCGCTTGTTATAAATTGAATCAGTGTTTGACTTCCAGGTTAAATGTTGATCAACAACAACTCCCAGAAGTCTCTCTTCATTTACACACTGCAATGTATCCTAACCAATTTTACAATGAAGTGTGTTTCTTGGTAAACGTGACAATCTCTGGTATATTCTCAATTACAGGGAGTCTCATGGTATATTCACAATTACAGGAATTACAAAACATAATTATGAAATACATGTGTGTACCAGAGATTACTTGCATTGTTGTTGCGTGCACTTATAAACGATATTTGCACTGCAGTGCAATACTTAAAACATTGTTGCATACCTGCATGCAAATGATATGCAAATGAGGTGCAGTCATTCATTGCACATGGAAGCGTGTGATCACACAGTGTCATTTTTATGGAAATTTGCTGTTTTGGATAAACATTATATGTAATAATAACAGAATCCCATGCCACGTATGTGAGTTCCTGTGTGAGTACTCATGGGTATTTGCACTCGTGTTTGCAGTCTATTTTCTGCTGTATTGTCATGAGCATAGTGAGTGAAAATACAGCCATGGGAACAATACAAGCGCTTGTGCAAATATCCATATGCCATACTTGCTCTTGTGTGTCATGGGGTTGTCATAGTATCCATTGTCTGTTTATTATAAAGGCTAAGTAAAACTCAATGGAAACACATTTCAAACTTTATGTGCGTGTCTTTCATGATGTTGTCACAAGAAAAATGACACTCTAAATCTTTATCTTGTTTATTAAACCTGTGTTATATTGTCTAAAGTAGTGCTTCGAAGCAAATTTTTTTTTGTTTTTTTGAATTCTTGACAAACTTGTCACTCAATCTACTATTTATGGCAGTTACTGTTCTTTTTATTTATAGTACTTTAGAGCAAGTGTGTATGTGGGGCAGATGTCATTTGCTTGTTCATGATTGGTTCTGCAGTTGTCTTCACTGAAGCAATGTAGGGAAGGTTATTTTTATGTTTCCCCACGGATCTGCAGACTGTATGGGCTGGACAAACAGGGGAAAAAGAGACTGATGCGAGGGTATTTAAGTGAATGCGCATGCTGACCACAAATAATTGCTTTTTTTTGTTTGGCCTTACAGTAAAATAGCTTCTTCTTTTCTTGTCCTATATAGTATAGTAGAATGACAGGCCAAGGAACACCTGAAGGAAGCTGGAATAATGTCATCGTTGAAATGGGTCAGAGAGGTTGGGAATTGGGTTGTATTCTACAAACCATGGAGAGTCAAATTTCAGGAACTGTTCAAAGAATGAAGATCCTGTTGATGTTTCAGAGGAAGATCAAGTAGGAAATGTCTTCTGTAGTCAAGAAAGTGCTATTCTGTAAATCTATAAATATTCACAATATCACAAATTAGAAACATTTCTTTCATATTAAGAAGTAAAAGAATGTCATAATATCGTACATGTAATAACATTTTACCTCATGCTTAGAGAGTCAAAATAGAACAAGAAGGCTGACTTATATTTTGTTGTACCTGTAATAACATTTTACCTCATGCGTAGAGAGTCAAAATAGAACAAGAAGGCTGACTTATATTTTGTTGTACCTGTAATAACATTTTACCTCATGCGTAGAGAGTCAAAATAGAACAAGAAGGCTGACTTATATTTTATTGTACCTGTAATAACATTTTACCTCATGCTAGAGGGTCAAAATAGAACAAGAAGCCTGACTTATATTTTATTGTACATGTAATAACATTTTACCTCATGCGTAGAGTCAAAATAGAACAAGAAGGCTGACTTATATTGTATTGTACCTGTAATATTATTTTATCTCATACTAGAGGGTCAAAATAGAACAAGAAGGCTGACTTATATTTTATTGTACCTGTAATAACATTTTATCTCATACTAGAGGGTCAAAATAGAACAAGAAGGCTGACTTATATTGAACTGTACTATAACATTTTTTCTTGTGCTTGAGGGTCAAAATAGAACAAGAAGGCTGACTTATATTTTATTGTACCTGTAATTACATTTTACCTCATGTGTAGAGAGTCAAAATAGAACAAGAAGGCTGACTTATATTGTACTGTACTATAACATTTTTTCTCGTGCTAGAGGGTCAAAATAGAACAAGAAGCCTGACTTTATGACCTGTAAAACATTTTACCTCATGCTAGAGGGTCAAAATAGAACAAGAAGGCTGACTTATATCGTATTGTACATGTAATAACATTTTACCTCATGCTAGAGGGTCAAAATAGAACAAGAAGGCTGACTTATATCGTATTGTACCTGTAATTACATTTTACCTCATGCTTAGAGAGTCAAAGTTAATAATGAATTAGAGAATTTTCCAAAGCTATTAGTGATAAAATTATCATTTTAGCTCATTAGTTTTTTAAAGCATTCTTTTTTTAGATAATTTTGAGAAACTTTGATTATAAATTTCAATAGTTCTTTGAAATTGGTTTCTCGCTTCAGTTACAAATAGAACAAGACGACTGACTGATATTCGCATGCACACTTACAGTAATGCATGTGTAGTGTTTGGAGCAGAAGTTATGGTGTAGACTGAGAAATTGGTATAACATAAAAACTTGATTTTTTCACATGGTTCATTTTGATTGAGTAGAAAGCAATGGATAAAATGACACCTGTTACCTGTATTGTTACAGATTTTAATAATACAAGTATAATTACATAGTACATGATTTCCAATCAGTTGCAGCCATCTAACGACTTCACGTAAACCCAGGAAATGTAATGAATGTTATTTTTATACCTTGTGGTAATATTCAAATATATGCTGTCATTTACACGTCAAGTCTTTTGTGATCACTGTGCATCTAATGTATCAAACTCAATAAAATTTAGTCTCAGAGAGTCCCACAGTTACAGATCCAAACTCTTGACGGGGCAAATATCATGGTTTACAATATGTTGTTGTATTATACTAATGTAGAAACTGAACTTTCAGTTTGTGGAGTCATGATGGGTGACTGGTTAGAGTGGTCGGCTTGGAATCTGCAGGTTGTGGCTTCGAACCCCATCGCTGCCGTTTGTTTCCAAGTGGCTAAAGTCCTTGGGCAAGATTTGAACCATGACTGTGCCGCAGTCAACCCAGCTGTATAATTGGGGAACTGGTAGGATAGAGGCTGCAATGTGCTTTAATCCTGTGCACTTATAGAGGCTGCAATGGATTGTATGGCATACATTTAATTTTTTCTACCCATTTAAATTTGGGTAAGACATTATACATAGCCATTATATACTTTTAGCATTGTGCAATGTTTCTCTGTAGGTCATAATACATCAGCATATCAGATATTGTTTTGGCCGACTAGCTACAATCATGGTTCAAATCCATCGTCGCAAACCACAGCCTCTTTTATGGCACCGTTCAGAACGCGCCGTCCCACAGGTTATTTTGCAGTGTCGCGGAAGAAATAACTGCTGTGGTTTGTGAGAATATTCAAATCTTACATGTAAACCATAAAAGGCATCATGATACTACTAATCCCAAGGTGTTCGTTTTTTGTCTGTTCATTTTTGTGTTAATTCATGTTTATCTGTCTTTTCTATACATTTTAATTATTTTGTACTGTGCGTGCATTTTTCTGTTTTTGACTTTTATTTTTGTGTGTAATGTACTGATACACAGACGAGTGTAGCCGATGATAAATGTAAATTATAATAAATCATGGTAGTAAATGTTTAATTGACAGGTGATTTTAATTGCTGATTAAAATGATTAAACAATTGCCAGTACAGATTGTGGTGTATTTATTAACAGCAAGCGATTCCTGGTACAGATTGTGGCACATTTATTAACAGCAAGCAATTCTTGGTACCTGCAATACCATTCTACCTCATGCTGGAGGGTCAAAATAGAACAAGAAGGTTGACTAATTATTCTCATGTTTGCCTATTGTAATGCATGTATAGCATGTGGAGCGGAAGTCTCCATGTCGACCAAGAAATTGAACGATCATTATCTTTGTGGGGCACCTAGGTGGTCAAATTCTGTTTCAGGTACCGAGAATTGTTGCAAATACTGGAGGGTTACTTCAGGAAATAAAGGCATTTAGTGAACTTTGCCTGTTGAATGTTACATCATCACTTGAACATAATATGGCTGAGAGAAAAAGTTGAAACTTGTTCCTCATTCATTGTTCGTGCCATGAGTAGGCATTGCATTATGGGAGTTTGCATACGTGAATATGCAAAATAGAGAATATAAATATTCATTATTCTGATTCATTTCTACCTTCAGATGAAACAATGATGAATGTTTGTGCGAGTGATGTAAAATCATGACATGACTCTCCAGTGCCCAAGCTTATGGCTTTGCAGACACACATCAACAAATGGTTAGCCCAATGTGATCAATGAGGGCGCACAATACAAAGATATTCTACTACAATTATGCAGTAGATGATATCTGTACATACAAAACAACTCCTTTAATTTCAGTAATGCAAAGCTCTGAGGACTGTAAAAGAGTCCAAGTTTAAGTGACCATATAAATATCAATTATGATTTCTGCATAAAGTTTGTGTACAGGTGTACATAGACAGACCAGATGCAAATATAGTTTCTGTAGCTCCTCCTGAGAAGTAGAGGTCCTTGGCATAATGTAGTATGCACCCCTAAAATAGAAATCCTGAACTTTTACTGTTACTTTGTTCAAGAAAATTTAATTTGTGATCTATAATCAGTTGTAATTATGTTAATAAATTAGAGGTCATCAAAAAAATTTACTGCAATTTTAGGAAAAATCAAAATTACGCCATTTTAGAAATTAGTATGGCCGCCAAATATTGTAACTCAAAATAAAAGACAGTAAGAATAAGAGCGACACCCCCACCCCCATTTCTTGTTATTTCCGAAAGGACAAGGACCAAACTTTCATATGGGTCAAGTTTAGAGTGCTTTTAAATAAGAATTTTGATTTTTTGGATATTTAGTCCCCTGACGTGTATTCCATCATCTCAATAATACATTCAGCATCACATTACATACATGATACATGTCATATTTGGAAGAATTTTATTTCTGAAAAGAGCAATATTACAATAATGTAGATACAGCAACCTAAGATAAATAAATTTAATTTCTGTGACACGCTTGGCTACAGCAGATATAATTGTTATGTGAATAATATAGGATAGTTTAAAACTGTAGTGTTGTGTGGGGTTTTGTGAGGTGTTAGGGTAACATGTATTTTGGAAGAGGCCAATTAAAGATGTCACCCATCTAAGTTTATTGTTTTTTCTTTTACTTTTTATTTTTTGCAAAGTATTGTTATCTGATAAAGTAATGTACCCAGCTGATACAGTAATGTACCCAGCTGATAAAGTAATGTACCCAGCTGATACAGTAATGTATCCAGTTGATACAGTAATGTACCCAGTTGATACAGTAATGTATCCAGCTGATAAAGTAATGTACCCAGTTGATAAAGTAATGTACCCAGCTGATAAAGTAATGTATCCAGCTGATAAAGTAATGTACCCAGCTGATAAAGTAATGTATCCAGTTGATAAAGTACTGTACCCAGCTGACACAGTAATGTACCCAGTTGAAATAGTAATGTACCCAGTTGAAATAGTAATGTACCCTGCTGATACAGTAATGTACCCTGCTGATACAGTAATGTACCCAGCTGATAAAGTAATGTACCCAGCTGATAAACTAATGGCATAAGGTCATACAATTTCAAACATTACATGGATGATGGACTGATGTTTTCATCTCTCTTCCAACATAACCATCAATACTAAAGTTACACCAAATGTTAAAACTTGTGCCTGGTTGGGTTTTTTTGGAGTTGTTTTCTCCAGCTGGATTTGATTCACTTAGAAAATGCATGAAACTTGTGGCACTCCCTTTGGAAGGCTGTGGAACAAATAGGAATTTCCCTTGGATTTTCCCCAAGTGAGCTTCCAAGGAAAACTGACTCTATACATTCAACAAAAGTTAAAAATTCTGCTATATCTCTGGATACACCAGAGATGGAATGGGAATGAGTACTTGGCATCTGAAAAATGATGTTTGAATAACCAGCTGGAACAGGCAGTTTGAAAGTAAAACAAAGTTCAAGTCCTCGGGACTTGAAATCAATGGTAGTCCCATGTACACAGACTACCAATTCTTGTCATGGGGTTGCCATAATGTGCAGCTGGTAGCCCATTTGGGTTACCGTTGATGTGCGATGATTTGGAAATTCCGGGCATTGGTCCAAGTATTCAGTTATTGATATTTCTGCACAATATTTTGAATGGTTAATGGTTTAAGGATTGGACACAGACTTTGAAGTCAATGGTACGTAACCAGTATGAATACTTCTGACAACACAACTAGTACACCAATTTATTGAGTTGGATGCTTATAGTCAAAGGGTAGATAAGAAATAAATTCTTCCATCCTACATCTTTTGGAAAAATATCACCTCATTGCAAAACTTCTGAGGGAAACAACACCCATAGTCTGATCTGGGTTGTGGTTATTATGTAAATACTACTATAATATACCGTCTGTCCGGACTATGTTGATGTTCAACTTGGTCTTACAAAGTTATTCATATGCAAATACTACATTTAAAATGTCATATTGATTGATGTTCATCTGGATCTGTTATAATATGTAAAAAAAAAAAAAAAGTACTATTAACATTGATATACATCTCGCTCTACCATTGTAATGTTCATCTGGATGCGAGTTACTAGTATTATGCAAATATTATCCTAAACTTGAAGTATTTGAAATACAATTGTCAGGCCCATGTTAATGTTCATCTGGGTCTCTTATTATGCAAATACGTTTGTCTGGACTACAATGATGTTCATCTGGGTGTGCTATTATGCAAATATGTTTGTCTGGACCATAATGATGTTCACCTGGGTCTCAGTTATTATGCAAATATGTTTGTCTGGACCATGTTGATGTTGATAGAAACTGCTTGAAAATGTTGGCTAGAGTATGACCCCTTTTATCAACCCATGTACAAAATATTGCATTGCTCTGATCCAAAGTAAATATAACAAATTTCAGTTTTAATATTAACTACCGTATTCCCTACCATCTAACCCTTACCATGCAGAACATTTCCTGGTTCCAAAATCAAGAGAGAAGGAATGAAATTGTAATTTTTTTTTTATTGACACAAAGTTTGATCTGGATTTTATTTTTGACATTGATTTTACACTTACTACAATAAATCAAATTTGATTATTGGGTAGTTGTGCAAACATGACAACCACAGAGTAAAAGTAGCATTTTAGGCCAGTCTTGAGATTTTCAGCAAACAATACTTCAGAACTCAATTATGCAGTGTTTTTTTGTTTAAAAGCCCAAGTCAGTAAAAACTGCTTCAGTTCCTCATATTTTTCACCGACTTTCTGATAAACTTACGATGCAGGATATGCAAATATATGCAAATTTACCAGGTTTTCTGCCATAGATTTCTGAGACATTTAATGTAGAAGTTTATTTCAAGGTCATTGTTCTTCTAAGATAATTCTAAAAAAAATTCCTTTTTTTATTGCATGCAAAACTACAATTCCATTCCAACTCCTGAAGATGCCGTGCAAGTCATTTAAAAAAAATTTCACTTTGAAGGAAAACCCCTGACAAGTCTATTTTCTTGTTTATATTTTGTTTCAGCTAATACAAATTTGCAAATATAATTTGCCTCCATCACACAATGATGTAAATACAATTTCCTATACACAACTAGTAACATACTGTAAACCTGGAACTTTTTGCTGTAAGACTTATTTTCGCGCTGGAAAAGAAAAATGCAAAAATAAGCTGTGATTTAAATGCCTTCTTGTACATGAACACAATGTACCAGTCTGCTAATAGTAAAATTTGTCTTTGGGAACTAGCTGAAAACTGTAATTCGAAAAATTTTCTTGTGGCAAAATTGTCCAGGTTTACAGCACTGTAACCATGCAAGCAACACCTTTCTTACTATGAAACCAGGAAATATACAAATTACAAAATACACATACCAAAAACATTCAACTACACACTGAATAATTACATTCCTTTGGTAATCACAGTTCATTATTTATTTGTGGTAAAAAAAAAATCCCCGTCCTATTTATCAAGTCCATTTTCATGGAGTTCCTTTGTTTCAAATAGAGTTCTTTTCTTTTCTTTTCTTTCATTTTTCAAACAAAAAAACTGTACAAAAATATCTTTGTTTTTAGGTGTATTTTTTGTATTTTTTTCCATTACATTTTAAAGGTGGCCTAACGTTTTGAAAGTAATCCATGGATATATTAAACAACATAGGGAGATAATATCTACTTGAAAGTATAGTACGTTCATTTGTGTGTGAGTGAGTGAGTGAGTGAGTGTGTGTATCTGTGTATGTGCGTGACTCTGTCTGTATGTGTGTGTACGAGAATGTAGCCCTACTAGTGCAGGGAGAATAGCATGTACTTGTTGACAATTACAACAGTTCTGACTTCTACTTTCATAGGTCGTTACGTCTTTCTTAAATCTACCTTTAAATCTGAAAGAAAAAGAAAAAAACAAAATGTTAAAATTGCATTTATCTTGACTATTAAACTATCATGAAAACTAGGTTAAATAGTCAGAACAAATCTTAGTAGAAGACACACACCCTCAAATATTTTCCATACGACTGAAATGGTGATATGATTTAAAAGAAATTAGTGGCAACAAATATATGTTATATGCAGGATTGGATTTCATCATAAAGGTCAAAGTCAAGGTCAAAGGTCACCGGGGACACATGCCTGGAAGGACAGAGCCCATTTTGGACTCTTGATACAATGGACACAGCCAATTGTAATAGTCACCCCCTTCGTGGGTTTAGAAATGACATTTATAGTGTTTTCACTATTGCCATGTGATATTTTAATTTTCATTACACTAAACAGTTGTTCCAACTTAGTACATTCTTACTTAGTACTTCTAATGTAGTCACAAAACTTAGGCATCCTACTCTGGTACGTATTTGATTATTTATCTGAAGGTAACAAGCACTCAGGAGTCATGAATATTCAATGTTCATCTAATACATATTCACATCATCTAAGACCCCATGAGGCAACAGTTTGCCACTGCTATAACAATGGAGGTGAACAATATATTCACTTTGGTGTTTCTTGGCAACTCAAGTGGCCATATGTGTGCGGATGAGGTATTAATTTTGGATTTTTAATTTATAAAAGAATGTTACCATGGCTTGCCACTTGAAAAAATCAACGTGAAACAACATAAACACAAGTTCTTGTTTGTTACTCAATACATTGTAAAAGATTACTAAATGTATAAACGGTTTGTTATTGTACATACATACAATAACAAACTTTTTATATATATTTTAGCATTTTGCAATGCATTGAGTTACAAACACAGACTTGGTCAATGTTATTTCGTGTTGATTTTTTTTCAAGTTGGAAGCCATGGTAACATTCTTTTATAAACCAATATTAATCCCTAATCCTCATCCATATGGCCACTTTACGCAAAATTTATGTGATGTGAAATCATGAAAAGACTCTAAAGAAATCTAAATTTATGAAAATAACTTCATTTCTTGGAATGGTGCTTTCTTTTATCTAATGTAAATACTACATGCACCTCTCCCTAACAACAACAAAACAAAAACAAACAAAAACATAAGTTAATCTAAACAGAAATATAAATTAATAAATCTTACATCATCAATATCATCCACATCTGCAGTCGCATCAAAATCAAAAGTGATGTTATCGTCTTCACCCTCAGCGTCGGGACCGACTGTTTCATTGATCTTAGCGTTTTCTGGAAGTTCACCGTATAGTTTGAGATTACGAGCCTCGTCTGGTGTATACTTGAGAATGACATCAGCCTTCTGATCTTGGTAGTCTCGTAGTCCAACCAGAATGATATCAGATTGGTTTATCCACACCTATGTACAAATGAAAGTTTAACACTGAAGTTGTCAAAAGTAAATTCAAGTGCTACTCAGTATACAGTGTAGTGCTATCCTTCATCGAATCTCAAGATTTCTCTTCACATCTAGGCTCAATGACGTCCCAAGATGAAATTTCAAATTCAACTAAAAGCCACCCACACAGTCAATCTATCACAGAATTCTGTCCAATAATAAGTTTAATAGTGTTTATTGGGATCAGCTATGTAATGTCCAAATATGGTACAGTAATGTCCAAATATGGTACAATAATGTCCAAATATGGTACATTTGTCAGATCAGGACACTACTTATACATTGTATATAACAATCTAACAGTTAGGGGTTTACTCATTTGCATCAACAACTTTTGGTTCATGATTTCTCATCTTTGGCTCAGTTATATATAATTAATTATAGTAAAGTTAATTATGAAAACTTGTTAAAAGGACATAATATATATTGCATGCTAAACAATGTTTCTTGTGGTATACATAGGATGTACCTTGGGGACCAATTTCATTTAAAGCCAAAATTATTAAAATCTCTCAAACTTTGTCATATGTTTCTGGCCCTTTCAAAATAACAAAATAAATTTTGGGGCTCATCTTCTTATCTTCAAGGAAATCAAACTATTTCCTCTTTCCCACATTTCTCTCTGAATAGATTGTGTATCCCTAAATGCATACAGTGTTAAACATAGAGATGTGTAGCGATATCATAAAATTGTCAAGAGTCCAAAAACTTTCTTTGTACACTCTAAAAGGACTTGGCAATGAGTGCAGTATACAAGCGTCTACAACTATGTTCTGTGGAAAGTAATACAACCCTTATAACAGTTGTCTACAAATGCTGCTGATCAGAACTTTGTTTTATCAGTAGTAGACAATTAAAACTGACTTTGTTGATGATGAACAGTCGTCTGCTTATCACACTATCAACAGACATATACTGATACAAAATACCATCATGTGTCTCTGATGTGGGTTCATGCCGTGTTCTTACATATTAGTTTGTTTATGTCTGTGAAAGTTAGTCATATCGCTATATCAGTGATTGGGAAGTCTCAAAACACCAATGTGACAATGGCCCCATTCCAGCAAAAATAAATGGGCCATTTTCAATTTCAATGGGCCATTCAGAAATTCTAATGGACCCAAGTTAGCATTCATGATCCAACAATTTTTGGAGGCATGTTTAATACAGTAAACGCACGTGTTTGCCAGCCAGAAATGACGCGATCGCGATGTGGGGGATAATTCATCCATATAGTTACATTGTTTCTAAATTATGTATAAGAGTAGTACGTAAAATTAAAAAATACCGCCAATGGCGTTGTAGCACAACTGTAGTTTTTAAAAATGTTTATCCATATGCTAGTCTATGCTAACAATAGGTGTTTATTTGCTGAATAACTATCCAGTTGCCTATCCAACCATGTTGTTATCTTTACGATAAATGCTATCATTTGGCTGTTGCTATGGGCGTGGTCATGTTGTTAGATATATTTGCATACATTTGTGTATGTTTTTGTTCACTTGTGTATGAATTCCTGATATTGTCTTTGCAATATACGTGATCATTTGGCTGTTGCTATGGGCGTGGTCTTGTTGCTAGGAAAATTTACATACATTTTTTGAATGTTTATTCAATTGTCTATTAAACCCTGTTGTTATCTTTGTGAAATACACCACTGTTTGGCTGTTGCTATGGGCGTGGTCATGGTTACTAGGGTATTTGCATACATTTTTTGAATGTTAATTCATCTGTCTTTCTATTCCTGTTGTTATCTTTGCAATATACGTGATTATTTGGCTGTTGTTATGGGCGTGGTCTTGTTGCTATGCAAATTTACATACATTTTTTGGATGTTTATTCAATTATCTATTAAACCCTGTTGTTATCTTTGTGAAATACACCACCGTTTGGCTGTTGCTATGGGCGTGATCATGGTTGCTAGGGTATTTGCATACATTTTTTGAATGTTTACTCACTTGCTTACCAGATGATGTTGTTATTTGACCAAAATATACTGCCATTTGGTTGTTGCTAAGGGCGTGGTCATGGTCGCTAGGGCCAATTTTGTCAAAATGTTTTTAAGAAAATCTGCAGAATAACAGTTTCAGAAACATCTCGCCAAGTTTCAGACTAATTGACCAAGTACTTTTTGAGATATAAGTTTTTGACCAAAAATGAACATTTTTACACCTAATTTGCATATCACTCATGGAATCATGGTAAGCTTAACATTTCTTCGTCCATACATCCCTAGATACATTCCCATTAAGTTTCAGCCCAATCTGCTCAGTAGTTTTAGAATTATAGACTTTTAACCAAAAAGACACATTTTTAGCCCTAATTTGCATATCACTGATGGAATCATCCCGTCATGAACAAATCTTACTTTACACCACCTTAAGAATGTTCCCACCAAATTTCGCACCAATCTGCCCAGTAGTTTCTGAGTTTAAGTTTTTTGACCAAAAATCACATTTTTTGACCCAAATCACACACCTGTGATGCGATCATTTTGATTTGAACAATTTCCCAACTAGACACCCAAAGTAATGGACCCACCAAATATCATGGCAATCGGTTCAGCGGTTTTTGACTTTAAGTTGTTTACACACACACACACATCCACACACACACACACACACACACACAGACAGACAGACGCCGGGCGATCCCTATAGCACTACTGAACAAGTTCAGTTGTGCTAAAAAAAAATGAGACTTTATAGTATAGTAACGAGTTACTACGGAATGAATGGTGAGGTAGAATTGGCAACATTCGTTATTTCTGATAGGGCCTATAGGGGTATAAAAGTAAAAGTGTTCTTATGTAGTCACATGAAAATTAAATACATAAATAAGTAAAGTAATATTTCTGCTTGTTATTGTTTGTACAGTAGGGAAGCATGTTCAAGTCACGAACCGTAAGTCCGTACCGTATGAAGCCATGCAACCGTTGTAAGCCTGACACGGAAAAGTGGACATCGCGACGGTAGTTTCTGTGGTAGCGATTTGAGTTGTTACCTACAAGATTAGTAATTGTGTTGATAAATTTATGCTTCAAGTATTTATTCTAAAACATCGGTGATCATAATCACTGATCGTAACATTCATTCAAGGAGTTGACATCTTTTCTCATGCATGATGAACGCAGTGATGGTCAGGCGAGGTCATCAAAGGGCATACTAATTTGAATATCTTGAATCGTATTGGTTTGATCTGTTTCACTATACCAGGGGAATGGTCACGCGTGTATCGTGTATTCAAATAGTCAAACATGGATAGAGGGACATGAAACAGTATAAGTATTCAGATTTGCTTTGCAAAAGACGACGTGTGGGGGCATCATTTCAAACAGCTGACGTGAGTTGGGTTTAAAATGTACTTCCGTACTTCGCCTCTACCGAATCGGCACTCCAGCACTGAAGTGTCTAAATTTCACTGTTAGCCACAATGCGCCTTTGTGGGCGCCAAGAAGTCGATTTCAATGTGCCAATTTTCAATTAAATGCGACTATGACGCGAGGCGCGTTGACTTCCCAATCACTGCTATATACCATGTGACTAACTTTTATAGACCTAAACAAACTAATAATAGGATCGTGTGAATCTATGTCTGATGCACTTGCTATTGTTTTTGTATCAATGTATGTCAATTTGAAAGTCTGATAACGAGAAGACTCTTCAGCACATTCAAAGTCAGTTTTAATTGTCTACTACTGATAAAACAACATTCTGATCAACAGCATTTCTATACAACTGTTGCAAGGGTTGTGACTATTTGCATTCATTCATTCATTCGTTTATTCAATGCATTCATTCATTCAGTTTTGTCATGTCCGTCCACTCTTACCTTTTTCCTAAGTTTGCCTCTGATGTGACAAAGACGTTTGACACCATCGAAACATAACGCTTCAAGTCGACCATTTCCTAACATCTTTACAACTTGGGCATATTCTACAAATTACGAATAAAAATATAACATGTTTCAACATCATGATCTGCATGCAATATGAAGTCAAACACCAAACAATGGTACATTCTTCATTTGTAGCAATGCTTACAGCTACCCTGATATGATGTAAGAAAAGATTTATCGAGGTAAGCACCCTAGAAAGTTGCAAGTAACTACTCATGACATTTGCAGGTGTTAAATGGTCCAATGCAGGTGAATTTCTGTCAATACCTGCATGCAGCATGTGACATTAAATTTACCAGCATTTAAAAGGTGAAATTTCAATTTTAGTTGCACTTCATTGACAAATTTTGAAGTCCATTTGCATATTGACTATTTTCATGATAATTTGCAATAATATGAGCATTGTCATTCAACAACATTGATGATTATTTTTATTCAACAGATAAACATGACATTTGTCACAATGAATGTTGATAAGAATTAAGTTTGATTAAGTTTGATATACGGTATATTATTTAACTTTGCTCCTAAGTTTTTAATGTCAGGAGCATTTTGCTCCCCAAAATTCAGGAGCAAATTGATGCTTAAATATCAAATGTGGTTGCCGTCACTTTTGCTGCATTCTTAAAGCAGGAGTATTTCGAAATAGGAAAACCTGTGTTGTTTGGTAGTGTCAACCTTCTTACATACAGACCTGGTTATTTTTTAAATCAAACCCAGCTGAGTCTGTAGTGGTAAGAAGCACAAGCATTCACCTCTCACCCAATAACAACAGCTGGACTTAGTAATTATACTGTTTACCAAGGTTTTGCTTTCAGTATTGCAACATATACATAATGATTGTGCAATACTGTAAAGAGAACCTAATGACATCAACCCCTCCATGACCTCAACGCTATTTTTGGACTGTAACATTATTATTTATAGCCGACCTTCACGATTGAAGCAAATACACCACTGTGGTTCTCACAGTCTGGTTTGAACAACAACTTGCTGTTCACTCTTTATGTTGGCTCAAAAAAAAAAGCCAAACTCTACGTCATGTTCACTATATTCAAATGAAAACTTGATATCTGTTGGTAAAATGTTGTGTAAAAAAAAATTTTCTTCCAGACACAAAGGTGAAAATTGATACCTGAAATATTTTACTACACTTCAGTCTTTGTCAACAGTGTAATATTCACCTTTTTTCTGCCCACAATAAAAGTTTACATACGCAATGCCTTACCTCTCAAATCTAAATGTATGTAAACAGAGTTTCTACATGTACAGTGGCATGTATGTGTATGTACACATACTATAGTATTGTATGTACACAAAGTTTTCACTACGAACACAACATTTTCACACATAGCATATGTTCTAAAAATTTACTTTGCCAAGAAATTTTCCACACGCTGGTCAATCATTCATATTACACTGCAAAGTGTATACTAGTATTTTTTTAACCTTTAATTTTTAGACAAAATTAGACCAGCCATTTTAAACAAAAATTTGATGTAAACAATTTTGCCATCTTTTTAATATATTCATTCCTTGAGTCACAGATGTAATGATTAATTTACCAACCTTGGCCGTCTTCTTTGAACACCAATTCTCTCTTCTCAGATTCATTTTCATTCTTTCCTCGCCTCCTGTTTTTACCTCCCTTACCTAGAATACAAAAGAGTTTATTTAATACTATGCATTTTGCAATTATACTAAAGTCTTTGTGTAGCAAATAGCTATAACTTGCCTGAGTTCATAAGACATTTCACCAGGATACACCCCTCCCCATATAGTGATGTATACATTGTTAAGTAAATTACAATATAATACATATTCCCTCACCTCAATGAATTCAAGGTACCTATAATAGAATATTCCTTCCAAACTAGAGGGTCAAAATATTACAAGCAGCACTGGAGTGGAACTTGGATGTTATGGTATCAACCAAGAAACCAAATGACTACCTTTTCATGATGCACCTAGTTGGTAAAATTCTCTTTCTGGTATTGAGTAAAGTCAGTACCCTAATTAAGTTCAACAAAACAGCTGTGGCTATGAGTTCATAAGATATCCCAGTAAATCCCAACTCTTGTTAGTTACATAAGCCTTGCTGTTTCAGGCCTGGCACACCTGGTAAAACTCCTGTATTTTTGAATTTTATTTGAATTTTCTTTGCCAGCCTTGGGACAAGTACATTATCAAGTCCTGTATGACCTACACTATGGGGACTTATCATAAAGGAGATGCTTGCATTATTATGCTGTACTCACAGCTACAGCTGTGTCTGATTGAATTGACAGTGTACATACAATTATACAGAATTTCAGTGAAGCCAGCACATGCATGTGTGTTTGGGTATTGGTAGTGGTAGTGGTGGTGGTGGTGGTGGTGGTGGTGGTGGTGGGGTTATGAGAAATGCTTAAACAATTCTCCTTGCTATACTCACAAGTTACAGAGATTTGAAATTGAAAAACAAATCAATCCGACCCTAGGACAGTACAATATAGTTACTTCGGAATGATAAATTGGAAACGAATGCGACGTTTTGATCCGTCTACTACGGGCATTGATCACGTAATGATTTAATTATTCAGCGTTGATATCTCTCTCTGAATCCAAACCTTATTCTAACACTGTGACCCACTCAGACAAAACACTTAATTACTCATATGAGTAAATGAATACAGTCACTATAAAAGGGGAAGTGAATTTCATACATGGAAGTTTTGAATCATATACATGTCATACACATACCTTAAAGCTTTTTATTGTATAGGTCATGCATTCCAAGCCTTTTTTTCCAATTAACAAATAGATGGCAACGTCCTAACTAAATCTGCTGTATGGAGGTGTTTGTAGAATTATTATCTCCCATCTAGTTACCCTTACATGTATGTATTGTCTATGAATAGTTATGAATTAATAACATGGGAATATGTAAACTGTGACAAGCAATGTGTGCGCTGTCTAAATAAAAACTATTTTGATAGGCTACTGACATGACACAGCAACTTGAATTTCTCGTGACAAACCAAAATTTCACGTTCCTATCCCTTACTAATACGTTGTAATCAGTCTGACCTCTAACCTAAGCCATTCTGACGTGCCACTGGCACACAAAAATTCCTTATGAAATTCCAAAATGTGATGTTCACCTATCTCGGACTATGTGGAGACTTGCAATTTTTAATGTTTTAATGTGCAATAAAAAGTGTATGTTATTAGTCAATTGGTAAGTCGAGGTTGGTGTGCTTGGTGAATCTAACTAATTAATTAGTGTACTACTATTGAAATATACCCTGATTTGGTTAACTCATAATTATTCATAGCAAAAATACATATTTTTATGCAAATTATATGCTAAATCATTTGTGTGTCATAATATTAACAAATTTTGGTTGATATCAATATTTTCCCCACAATAACTAGGTAAAGTACTGGAAAAATATCAAAGAACTTGAAAAGAGTCAGATTATTGCTACATTTGGAAATATTGCCTTTCACATATTGCGCAATCTGTGACATGAATCTCAGTCACAAATGACACTGCGACATCTTGGTAAACAATGTTGACACCATGTTGAAATTGCACAAAGCCTCTAAATTTGGGATCTTTGATATCACTGACATGTGTGGCGAAATCGTCCCAAATCTAACAAGATGGGATATTTGCAGAATTCGTTTGAGTATTTCTAAAGCAAAAGATTCTAACGAATAAAATTTTCGCCTTAGGAAGCCATACAAACGATGCATCATTCTCCCAACATAGACATGACCATTTTTTTCCCCGGAAGTGTCTCTGAAGTCCCTCCGTTCATACAACAATGCCGTTTTCATGATTTACCTTAAATAACACATAGGTCAAACGATTTTCATTCAAGTAACAGTTGTGTGTTCAAAAAATTGACGATCGAAAGATCTGAAATATATTAATATTCGTTCAATATGGCGGTACATATCAGGCATACAGTACAACACATGAAAATTTCATTGAAGTATTTTCTCAAGGACAGCTATTTCAAGAAGACATGGCAAAAAAAATGCTTTTTATACATATATTTGTGATGTAATATATACTCATACCTTTATTCTTCGGCATAGTTCCTTTCGAATAGGTTCAATCCACGGATTTCCTGTCAAAATCGTACAAAAAAATGACTGTAAATGTAATCGACGACTGTTCTTTCTCACAAACGTGCTGCGTGATTAGCTGAGGAAATAACACCGAACAAACATACACCATTATTGGTCGAAGGTGGCGCCCTGTACTTGCCATGGCGACAGATTAGTCATGCAGATTAGTTGGTCGGCCAAAGGCTAGGACAACCTACTTCATTGTAGAAAATTGAATATGCGAAAATAAAAATCACCGTTATTAGAGTGGAAGACGCAAAACGACACTGGGAATTAATTTTCTCCCTGTCATAGTCTATATTAATAGTTAAAAAGGAACTGTATCCCTATGATGTTGTAGGTCTATGCTTGCGGATTCGCAGTAACATATCAACAAATGATGAGCCCTGGCCCTATGTAGTCGATGAGGGCCCACAGTACAAGGATATTCTACAATTATTCGTTTATAGATATTGGTACATACAAAACAGTTAATAGCGATGCTCCCAAGGACTGGTGAGAGAGTCTAGTCTGTGTCTACCCCTCAGACCTTAGTGGTCTTTATTTACCCCTCAGATCTTAGTGGTCTTTATTTACTCCATATTATAGTATCAGGGATAAAAACACGCACGGTACACTGTAATCGTGATGATATTGTCTGTAATTCTGTTAGCGTACCATGGTTCACTTACTTGACAAATACTCATATATATCTTTATCTGAGATTATCAGATAGCTAGCTGTAAACAAATACACAAATCGATAGCTGTCACATTTGACCCCTTAGTTAGCAGTGACTTGACTGTCTTGTTTAAAACCACCAGTACCTGTAAGGACTACTTCATAGCTGTGTCTAAAAATGATCATTACAAACCACAACACCGTCTTTTCATTGTCAGTTCTCGTTATTCTTTCTACGACTGTAGGCTCGGTGGCTTCAGACAACAAGGTTTTACTGGTTTCCTTTGACGGGTTTCGATATGATTATCTTGACGACGTGGACACTCCAAACTTCGATAGTTTGATCCAAGATGGTGTCAAGGCACAGTACATTACACCGGCGTTCGTCACACTGACGTTACCTGCTCACTTCTCCATGGTCACCGGTACGTGTTCTATCATTGTAATTTAAATTTCATCCGGAAATTTCCTTCTTTTCAATTTTAACTTTACGACACTAAAAAAAACATATATGGCCCACTACTTGTATTTTACCTCTACGAAAACTGTTTATATCAATACAGTCGATCCGAAATAGATATTTCCCATTCTTATATTGTGTTATTTTGGATATAAGCTATTGTAATGTAGTGTGTATATAGAGAAATACTAAACATAAGGTTCAGACCTACAGACTTATAAAAGCAGTGCTCTAAAGAACAACTGACAAGCTGTGTTTATACGTTTGGTGACGTAATATTTTCGGCGTATTTAAAAGACACTCGCAGTATTCTACTATTACTGAAGCATGCAAACACCACTTATAATTAACTGAACTCAAACCTGGTATCTAAGATATAACTTGTAAACGACCCTGTGACGTAATTTTTTTACGTATCAAAAATGTACAGAAGATCCCTACTATGAATCAACTGTTCTAATAGAGTCAGAAGACAGTTGTGATGTTATACAAGGCATGCATCGACAATCAACATTACGACACGTAAACAGTTTAATCGAGATTATAATGAATTTTCATTTGACTGAAAAGCATATCATTTCAGCTTGTGCCACTTTAGTTCATGTAACGTTTGGTTTGTTGCACGTAGGCCCATTGTTTATCTACAAATATTACAATACATCTTTTTTTGTCGATGGTCACGTTCTAACTAATGATATTTTCCATACCATCTGTATGGAACGGGTTAAACACAAAAAATTAAAAAGTCACCAAAACAGACGAAAAAACCCACAAAACCGCAACAAGACGCTACAATTATTGCAGCTATATTTGCCACAGTGCACAGTTGTGCTTAGTCCTGCTTACATGGCGGTGTACGAGTCTGTATTACTGACTTGACTCTAAAGGGACAATTGTCAGAATCGAGTCCCGAATTCCTCCGTATGCAAGCAGGACTAAGTTGTGCTATATGAATCCAGAAAAGAGGAAATTTAAGATATAATTTCTAAAAAAAAAAGTCCTTATCGTGAAAATTTCGGTCGCTTTGCAGCTCAGGGTTCGCACGGTCCTGGAAAACCCTGGAATTTCAACCCTCCCTGGAAAACCCTGGAAAAATGCTCCCTACCCTGGAAAATGATCGTGATCCATTAATATTGATGAACGACATGTCTGTGCTTGAGCCACCCATTCTATGATTTACTACACTGAGTCTCGTAAATGTGAAATGGCGAAATATTTTCAAAGTCTTTCGCCACCACGGTGAATCACGCTGATTAAACCATAGACAATTGTCTATTGTCTATGAATAAACCTAGACCGTCAACCGATCGTAGAGGAGGCGATCAGGCTAAAAAATGTAAACATGTACTACGAAGGTCAATTCAAGCTAAATAAGGATGGTAAGATAGCAATGCACGATTAGCCGACATCTACATCGGATTTTAATCAGATTGGCTTACAACGGAGCCTATTCCGAAACTGAGCGGCGTGGCAACACTGGCAAATCACACAATCTCCAGTTCAATTGAGAAAATCTTGCATTGGAAGTCAGGACCACAAACTATTGTGAACACTCGCAATAAGTACAGTGACCCATAAGTGACATGGCAAATAAATTTATTTATTTATTTGTTTATTTATTTATTTATTTATTTATTTATTTGTTTGTTTATTTATTTATTTGTTTATTTATTTATTTATTTATTTGTTTGTTTGTTTGTTTGTTTGTTTGTTTGTTTGTTTGAATAATTACAATTTGCAGAAAAAAATATCAGGATGAGAACTTGGAGGAGGGGCGAGGGGAGGGGGGAGGAGACATGTTGGAGTTCTTGGAACACATATTTTCAGAGCTTATATTCATAAATCCGAGACTTTGAAGTGATACTCAACAAGGTGAGTTATCCAGTGTCATGCAAATTGACGACGAATACTACTCCAAAGTTCACATGACCATGGGGGAGAGAGAAGTTGAAAACCTTGGCCTGTATATATATACTGTCCTTTTCGACTGTCCGGGTTGTAGCTTGTCACATCAACACTATATTGCAGGCATGCCATTATCTACATGTTGATCATAAACAAGCTAGAAATTAATAATATTAAAATATGAAAAAAGGAAGATTGCTAGTGGCAATGTTTATTTACATTTCACACTGTTTAAATGCCTTTTCTTAAATCTTTTCATAGCGTTGCTCTAAGCTTCTTGGGACCTATCTCCACTTTGGCATAGTGTCGTTTATATTGCTAGATCGAAATAACATTTTTTTTTCTATTTGAAGGACTATGGCCAGAGAGCCATGGAGTTGTGCATAATATTATGTATGACCCAGTCTACAACGAGACCATTACAGCAGAGACCAGAAACCAATCCAAATGGTGGGATATGGGGGCTGAACCAATATGGCAGACAGCTAGGTTTCAAGGGAAGAGAAGTGGTAGTTATTTCTTTTTCGGTGGTAACGTTGAAATTAAGGTACATAAATATACATGACACCGTAAAATACATCAGATCCAATACTATCTTGTACACATACTGATAAAACATATACAGTAATCAAAAGGAGAGGGTCGCCATCTTGGAATGAGGGATCTTGAAGCACAGGGGCATGTATTATTGCTTAGATTGCCGTTTTCTTAGGAAATATAATACGAATCCTGCTGCTACAAATGTATCAATCTCTATACTAGTACAGGTAGGAATATATATTAATCAAAAGGTTGTTATATTTAGTCTGTAGACCTGGAAAACAACAATCTTTGAAATATTACACGCCCCAATGTCTTGAAGCAAAGCGAATAAAATCATTGCAGAAAGTTTGCAGACGTGCTTTTAAAATATTAGTAGTACCAGCCCACCCGTATACGTAGCATACAACTACTCAGCGTATATGAACTCTCTCCGACACATAATCCCTGCAGCTCGTAGAGATTGCATACAATATCGCTGCATAGTGAAGGCGATGGGGTATCTTGGGAACGGCAAAGGTGTATCAGATATTGTCATTGCCAAGACAAACAAGTTTCAACCTTTGCATGTACAGGTGTTGGTACCACGTGCTTTCCACGTGATATGATTGTGTGAGTTCCATGAGAGTCAGACGTTACAATTTTCAACACATAATCATGTATCATGATCTAGGTATTAGTTTTAATCACACACGAGTGATTCATATGTAGCCCTAGTGCGTCTGTTTAGGGGAGGGGGAGGGAGGGAGGGAAGGAGGGGGTAGGTAGATAGGTGGGGAAGCAGTTGATAAAGAGAGAGAAAGAGAAGCTGAGAAAGACAGAGAGACAGAAGAAATAGGCAGGCAGGCGGGCAGGCGGGCAGGCAGGCAGGCAGGCAGGCAGGCAGGCGCGCTGACAGACAGGCAGGCAGAGACAGAAAGACAAACAGGCAGAGCATTGAGTGAACAATTTATCAAGTAATAATATACCCTTGGGAAATGTGTGAACTAGGTGCCGAGAATGCTATCACTGAAGCATCGACGCTGCATCATCATCTTATAATGACACAATATTTTCGTAATTATGAACTACGTAACCTTTTATTCTTTCCATTTCCTCTGTGTATTCTTAGGGTCTCTACCCAAACATCTACAACTCGGATTACCAAGATTATTCCGTGCCATGGAATAACCGAATCGACACCGTTCTCAAATGGTTCCAGGATGATACCATTGATGTCATTACAATGTACTTTGAACAACCGGACAATGTAGGCCATTATTCTGGCATCGATTCCGACGAGAGGAGAGATATGGTCCGATCTTGTGACGAAACGGTAGGATACCTCTTTGAGCAAATTGAGGAGCAAGGTTTAAGTGAAGCCCTCAACGTTATAATTACAAGTGACCACGGTATGTCCGAGATCTATGAAACTATGAAAGTCGAACTTTACGACTATATCGACCCAATTGATGTTGATTACGTCATCGCAGATTATGGACCGGTTGCCATGATTTTACCAAAAGAAGGAAACGAAGAGTTGATCTTCAATACTTTAAAGGATGCCCACCCAAACATGACGGTGTATCGGAAAGCAGATATTCCGGAAAGATTTCACTATCGTGATCACTATCGTATCTTGCCTATTTTTGCCATTACTGACAGACCATGGGAAATTGCAACGGTAAGAGAGAGAGAGAGAGAGAGAGAGAGAGAGAGAGAGAGAGAGAGAGAGAGAGAGAGAGAGAGAGAGAGAGAGAGAGAGAGAGAGAGAGAGAGAGAGAGAGAGAGAGAGAGAGAGAGAGAGAGAGAGAGAGAGAGAGACAGAGAGACAGAGAGAGAGAGACAGAGAGAGAGACAGAGAGAGAGAGACAGAGAGAGAGAGAGACAGACAGACAGACAGACAGACAGAAGAGACATAGCAGATAGAGACAGAGACAGAGACAGCGACTGAGACAGAGAGAGACAAAGACAGAGAGATCGAGACTAGCTACGTGAGATCAGCGTAAAATGGTTTTCCACACTCCGACCGTTGATGGCGCTGGTAATATATGCAATATCCAGTTTTTGAAAGTAATAATTAATATTACTTTCCAACTTCTTTACAGATATGGCAACCTAACGGTCAACTTGGAGGTCACGGTTTTGACAATGCGGACATGACGATGAAGAACATCTTTCTAGCGAAGGGACCGAATTTCAAGGAAGGCTACACATCGAAGCCGTTTGACTCAGTCGATATATACCCCATGATGTGCCATATCCTTGACTTAGAACAAGCTCCAAACAATGGTTCCATCGATAACGTTATCGACATGCTAACAGACGGTGTTGCAGGAGCCGCTTCGCTGAATGTCTGCTTTCTAGAATGGTTCCTTCTGTCTCTAGCTATTCATGTATTTTTCCAATAATTTGACTGCTGTTGGCTCCATTTCATGTTTTCATCAATTTTCTTTCAAATTCAATGGTTTGTGTAACTCTAATAAACTCTTCATGTTCAATGTATAGCAATGATTTATCGAGTAACTATTTCGATGGACAATAAATATTTAATGTACTTTTTTATCACAATTTTTTCCAAGTGCTGTTGAATATTATAACTCACAGTATTCTGATCATGAGTGATGAAGAGATCCTATTTTCTGTGCACTTGTTTCTCTGCAGCCATTTCAAGAACGAATATTCTTTCACTTGCTGTCTGTAGACAGCTTTACTATGTTTACTTAGAAAAAAATACTGAAACAGTATCAACCAACTCCTTGTTCGTAACTCAATAAATTACAAGAAAAAAAAGCTAAAATGTGTATCAAAGGTTTGTACAACAACAAAAATATTTCAAATGTTTTATAGTATTTTTCATTTTTTTAGTTACAAACAAGGATTTAGTATAGGGTAGAGTTGACTTCTCAGACAGAGCTCAGAGGCCTCAGAGGGCGCAGAGGCCTCTGTCACTGGCAGAGGTCGCCCACAGAGCTCAGATACTACTAGACGATTTCGTCCAAATGATTCATTTTACAGTCTGAACCAATTGCAATCTTGATGGTCTTTCATTCTTAGTGAACATGTAGTCAGATATTAAACAACATATCTCTGTATGAAGGGCACGAAAATGGCGGACAAATCAAGGTTACGCTAATACTGAAACAAATAAACGAGAAACGATCTGTCTTTAAACACAGACACCAAGTGACTCTTATATTTATAAAGTAGGTAAAACACTGGCATCCCCGTAACTGCTAGAAAATGTGTAGCATGCGTAGGAACTAGGATGCTAGGTTGTATCCATGAAAATAGTCCGTAATTCGCCATCATTACTGCGTACACACTCAACTATAGAGGGCGACCTAACCGGGGTTGTTGTTGTTGTTGTTGTTGTTGTTGTTGTGTACTGTTTAATCTACTTTTCGGCAAAACTACGTTATTCAGGCATTCTCTAAGTTTGAAATTTAGATTTAACAGGAATTCCAACTATACTTTACTACTGTACAGTAGATAGCACTCCTTGCAACATTACTTACTTAGTTGTATTCAATACTTCTCTCCTTTATCTTTTCTTACACAGTCCCTCTATAACTGCGCTGTATTTGATGCAGACATAAGCTTGATATCATGTAATGATTTCATTACTGGATTACTTTGCAGGGTAACAAATAAAATATTACAGAATTCAACGATAGCCCTGTCATGTAGACATTAAAATATTGAAAACACAGACGATAGCCCTGTCACGCAGAAACCAACCTTTCAGATCAAGGACAATTTAGAACGAGTGTACCTAAGATTGCCAATAGGGCAATGAGTTAGGGCACTGTTGAATTTATGTGAAATCTTAAGATAAGAGTCAGACAGAAAAAGCAAAAAAAAGGAGGCATTGAAATAAGCTGGTCATTCATAGACATGCTACACCAAGAGCTTAGATGCCCTTAAATATATTTACCAGTGAAAGAAATACTGTAGATTGTATGCTCTGCTGAAAATGTCTTTATCAATGTTTTGCATATCTACAGAAATCAAATTACACAGAATTTTGATTGGTATAATGAATGGAATTTCATCTCATCACAGCATAAATTTGAAAGTATCTGTGCAAGATGACAGTCTTATACTGTTTTTGTCTATAGCACTGTTTTGATGCAAATTTTGGATCAACAACAAACATGTGTATTTAGACAAGGCTGATTGTAAAATGCAAGGGAGTACAATGGAAAACTTGTGTACAAAGTAAGCTATGAAAAGATTCCAAAAACTATTGAAATGATGTGATGTGTGAACATGACCCATCCCATCAGATATAGGCTAACAAAGAGCACTGAGTATGGCTAATCAAGTAACACAATCCTCTTTTAATGCATGTTCATCAACTCAACACACAACTGTTCAACACAAACAGCATTCACCACATCCAACAATTTAGAAAAAAATAAATAGATGAGTTTTACAACAAAGTATGAGTCAGTGTTTCAAATGAACAGCATGCATTTATTTGAACGCAGGAAAACATAACGTAGTGAAAGACTTGTCACTCTTGTAAGCAAAAATACAAAAAGCATAGCGTAAATGGCACTGAAGCATGACTGGGTTGCATCATAGACAGTCTCCCCTCCACTGTCTATGGTTGCATTGAATGTCAAAATAAAGGCTTTGGTTTCAAAGTGCAGATTTGTGGAAGATGACTTGAGTTATACAAACAATAATAAACCTGCAAGCAGCATTGACAACTTTACAGCATAACAGACCACAGGGGGCTTGGACTCAACTAGTGATCCAATCATTCAAACAAACAAACAAACAAACAAACAAACAAACAAACAAACAACATATGACGTTGGAAATTATAGGATGAATTAACAATGTAAATAAAGGCATCTATCTAAAGAAATTGACAGTCATATTGCCATCACACTATATATATTAGAGCTGAGGAGTAGTACCGGTTCCTACCTGTAGACCAGTAAACTTATACTAATGTACTTACACCTATAAGTTATAGGTGGGGACCAGGACTACTCCTCTGTTCTTATAAAGTTATATGTAGAGTGATGGCAATATGACTGTCAATTTCTGTGGATAAATACCTTTATTTACATTATTTCATCCCATACGTTTTACCTTCATATGTTGTTTATTTGTTTGTTTGTTTGTTTGTTTCAACGATTAGATCACTCATTGCGCCCATGCCCCATGTGAAGAGAATGTAAACATTAACTGCATGTCTAAGATCTGCAGGATTCACCTAGTTATATGAGAGTACAAGTATTTGCTTCTATTTGCATCCATTAATGCAGGATTCAATTGTAAGATAGGTCAGGTTTTTTTTTAATTTTTGCAATGAAAATGACTAACCAGAAAGAACTTTTCTTCTCTTGGCAGTACCATCCAAGATTCAAAACGATAACATTTCAAAAACTATCTTTTTTTAAAATAAAAAACATTTTTTCATCCCAAAGTCTACATGCCTCACACGTTTGCGAACTTTCAACTACACCTCTATTATGAACCAATCTGGGAAAGTGGTGTTGCTGGTTGATGCTCAGTTCCACAGTAATGGTAGCGATGATGTCCACAGGCACAATGACACAATGACACACACACACACACACACACACACACACACACACACACACACACACACACACACACATCCTGATTGACACATCCATAAGCATGACCGAACTCTTAGGTTGTGTAACAAATTACAAACCAAAAAATGATGCTACTGATGGCAAGACCGAACACTCTTTTTTGAGTGTATCACTGCAAGTCAAACTCTGTCGTCGTCTGTCTTGTTTAACAAACTTAAATATACATGTGCTAATAAGTCTAAACTTTATTTGTAAATACGTTTTCAGTAGGGAATTACGTAGACGTGGTCACAAGTAAATGTAATAAGCATAAATATAACGCACTACTTTGCTCTGAGCAAATATTCTTCCGCTCTGAGGTAGGCTGAGGTCGCAGTCTCAGCTCTGATCGATAAAGTTATGATTACAGACTACAAAATCTTTTGTAGTAACCGTGATAAAGTTAAGTTTGCCAGGAATATTTCAAACGGGCCGTTCGTGTACATCTTCATACATGGACGTTTTAACTCGTACATGAAAAGGTCATCAGGATTGCTTTAAACGTTACGAAATGATTGATTTGGTCAGTATCTTTTTTAAGTAACCTCTGAGGGTCTGATGTAGGGTCTGCCCTGCGCCCTCTGATCTCTGTAGGCTTTGTGCCCTCTGAGCTCTGTCTGAGAAGTCAACTCTACCAGCCAGTATATAGTAGTATGTAGTGCTATGAATACAACGCCAGTATGTAGTAGTATGTAGTGTTATGAATATAAAGCCAGTATGTACTAGTATGTAGTGCTATGAATACAAAGCCAGTATGTAGTAGTATGTAGTGCTATGAATACAAAGCCAGTATGTAGTAGTAATACTAGTATGTAGCGCTATGAATACAAAGCCAGTGTGTAGTAGTTTGTAGTGCTGTAAATTCAAAGCCAGTATGTAGTAGTATGTAGTGCTATGAATACAAAGCCAGTATGTAGTAATATGAATACAAAGGGTAGGCTCTGCGCCCCCTCTGAGCTCTGTAGGCTCTGCACCCGTACCCTCTGAGGCCTCTGTCTGAGAAGTCAACTCTACCCTACTGTGAGCTGTGCTGACAGTGTTGTATGTGCTGGGCATGTGTGCTGGGTGACTGACCATATGACTGACGCCCTCAACGATAACCAAGGACTGAAATACAAAAAAAAAATACAACGACGTCAGAACGAACGAGCAGCTACCAATAGAATTAGAAGTACGTCTTTAGACGTCCCTCATGGTCTTGACTTAGCGACCACCTACGAGTTGGGGCTCATAGCCGTATCTTCTACATCTGCACGAAGATATTATCAGGATTGTACCTACCATACTAACAGCAATTACTTTCAGGTAAAACTACTTTCGTTGTTATTAAGGAAAACACAAAACTGAAGTGATGTCCGCGTCCGAGCCGGCGTGAATTTTCCCCTATAGTCGAACTACTCCCATAGACGTGACAATGACAGGCGAACGTTTGTTTGACTTGTAGCGAGTTTTGAACATGGGTTGGCTAGTTAATATGTTTAGTTTCAAGTGCACTGTTTGAATTTGTGCTTGAGTATAAAACTCCTACTGGTTGTTGCAAAGTGTTTCACAGAAAAAGTTATTTTGGTAGCGTGGTTGCGAGACCACCGAAAACTACCGGAATTTCGCGCTAAAAATTACAATTAGTGTTATAGCCCAATGAATTTTTACTAAATTTTGATAAACTCCCCACTTGTTTCGAAACAAAAGTCCCCGCCCAAACTAGTAGGTTTTGAAAAGAAATTCACGAACTTCATTGAGCAGTTGCCCACCTTTTAAATTTCCCGCCCATGTGGTGTGAACAAAAGGCCTTGGCGATCTTTGCTACCTTTTGATAGTGCTCCGAGCTGCTACCTACTCCAACTCGCCCAATTCACCCTTTCACCTGTTTAATTAAATTTGAAATTTTATTTATGGTATTTTGTGCAGTTACAGCAAAATTCATTGTAATTTTGACTGTGCTAAAGCAAATTCAGAAGCTTTCCTTTGTTCAGTACAAAACATTCTTTGAATAAATTAGCACAGAGTGAATAAATTAAATACTCAGTTCCCAGTTGATGCAGCTTTCAATAGCATTTTTGCTCATTCACTTGCCCAAAATTCATTATTATCCCCAAGTTTACCTATTACAATTATTTGCTTGTGTTTACTTACATTTTGAAACCAAATACTGGTAAATTACTAAATAAAAATATTTTCCTTTCTCAAAAAATAATTAGTAAATTTATTCAATTCTAGAAAATAGTATACCAGGTGGTCACATTTTACTTTGACTCATTATTTTGTATTTTGGGGGAATTTGGCATCCTACTGCTGCCACATCGGATAGGGAGAGTGTGAAGGAAGGTTAGGGTAGGTACAATAATATCAGGCCATGTCAATCAAGTCACTGCTGACAACCATGTACTGAATTAATTGTCAGGTGTGATGTGAGGAGAGAAGTCAAAGTGGGTCTCACAGGAGTAGAACAGGAACAGTTGGGTAAGATATATTGTAATGCTGTTGTTGAGATTTTGATCTCATTCCCAACAATATATTGGGAGTGTGTCCGTCTAGTGTTTGGGTGTTAAAGTTCTTGCTGTTGTGTGAGATCCAAACACTGGTATTGATTAATGCACTGCAGATTTAACACATTCTATACAGTGCTTTAACACATTCTATATAGTTGGGAAATATCCAATACCATTCAAAATGTCAACATGGTGGCAATGGCAGGATTAAGTCCTTTAAACCATTGATTCTGGGACTAGTGTCTTTGAAATATTTAACAGGGCGAAGGTTAATAGTAATAGAAGGGATGGGGGAAGGGTCATATTTTACATAACAACCTGGGCCCGATCCCCCCCCCCATTAACTGATGGCGCCCTTAACCATGTATATCAGTGGGGTTTTAGGGTTGTCGTTGGCTGAGCGGTTAGCTCGCACGCCTCTTACCTCTGCAGTCTGGGTTCGAACCCGCCAGGTGACGGCTGTGTTTGATTAAATTTACCATGCTGTAAGTAAGGAGAGTGTCGTTCAGTTTTAAATGTCTGACCCAAATCACTCCAAACTGCATATTATTCTTCATCGACATCAAGAAATAAAGGATTTAGGAATGCAAAAGCCCCAACAGTTGTTGAGTATCAAGCAGTGATAATTGTATATGTCAATAATTTCTATATATATATAAGAATTTGTCATTGATTACTTAATATTCCACTTTTAATGTTAATCTTTTAATTTTTTGTCCTTTCAGGTAAAAGGACATGGATGCACTGGTCAATGAATGAAAATCAATCAAGAAATTTCAGTAACCTGTCAGCTGATGAAGATTTGAGACAACCAAGATAAGTTCAACTAATTGTTATATTTGGATTTCTCAACCATTAAAGCTTTGCTGTTGTCAGATTGCACATACACAAAATTGATTTAAGCTCATTAGATGTTAGAATTATCTGATGATAATGTTTATCAATTGGAGTTATGCCTGTTCCGGTCAGATACTAGTAACTTTCAAGTTTAAATATGGAAGCTGACAGCTCTTAAGTTGTACAGTATTTGTCAAAATCTCTTACAATAATTTGCTATAAAAGCACACAGTGGAACACAGGTAAATATGTCAATACAAATCTATGAAAACTAAAAACCAATAGACAGTGTTTAAATTTCATATTTGGATATTGTTGATATGTATATATTATTCAGGTCGGTTTGCATGTTGCAACACCTGGATGGCTGCATGCAATAAAAGAATCAAAGAAATTTCCACAACATGTGGTAGATTCACCCATCCTCTTTGCTTTGCATTTTGACCGATAGCTTTAACCTTTCCTTGCAAAATCGAATTCATTGAGAATAAATGAACATGCAATTGGCTAGAAAGGCACAGTGAAATGAATATGAATTTCACCAGTCATGTAGCATATTATTTTGAGTGTGTCAGATGAAAGTTAATGACGTGAACATAGAGACAGATATACATTGGATGTAGGGCATTATTGGGACAATACTTTGATAGTTGCCATAGAAGACATATTGGAATAAGAAGGCATATATGATGAACTCTTTCACACTGAATCGTGCACAGCACTTGTAAAACCTTCCACAACTTCACTAGTATGGTCAAACCCTCAGTTTTTATGGCACAGCCTGAATGACAACATATAATTAATATTATTTACTGCATCAGATATTGATCACATTGGGTAAACCTTTTTTGATGCAAGTGTACAGGAGAACCAAACATCATGAAGTCCAGTAAGAAATTGTAATACATTCTGTTTTATTAATAAGTTCTGGCAGACCAATAGTTTATATTTAAACACATCACCCTCTGGTTTGTATAGTTGGTTGGTTGATGGGTTGTTTATTTCGTTTATTAGTTGGATTTGTCATCATTTGGTTGGTTGGATTGTCGGTTATTTGGTTGGTGGTTGGTTGGTTGATATTTTTTTTATCTTGATTGGTTTGTTGTCTGCGTTAGTTGGTTGTCTGTTGTTTAAGTTATTTATTATCTTGTTTATAGTTGTTTGGTAAGTTGGTTGGTCCTTTGAGTTTGTTGGTTGGTTTGTTGGTTAGTCGGTTAGTTGGTTTGCTTGTCAAGTTCATTTATTTGTTGGTTGGTTTTGTGGGTCACAAATATTGTTGTTCATCAATGATGCATTGAATTGGATTAGAGGGTGCTGTGACTATGTACACCATGGGTTGGTCAAAACTCACCGATAACACACAATGTACAATTGCATTTTCTTTTTTGGCCTCTGTGATGTGTGGTCTTTTTGTTCACTTCTACCATCTTCAATGAAAAAGATGTTTATTCAAACTGATCGAAATCTAATGCCTTTGATATCCAGATATGTTGTCAATCAGGCCAGGCCATACAAATTGAATGGGTAATGATACTGGTGAAGTTATAGAAGAGTTAAATGAGCTGATGTGCCCGATTCAGTGTGAAAGAGTTTGTCACATTGCCATCTCTTTCCAATATGTCGTCAATGCCAACTGTCACTGTATTGAAACAATAATGTCATATTTCCTATATATATCTGTCTCAATGTTGATGGCATGAATTTTCATCTGACACACCCAAGATAGCAGGCTCCATGATCGGTGAAATTCATATTTATTTAATTGTATCTTTTAATGCCAATTTCATGTTTATTAGATTTTACATCGAAAAGTGAAAAGTATTGGTCACAATGCAAAGGATGGAGTATGGATATATCTGCAACATTTTGTAGCGATTTCCTTGTTTCATTTAGCAATGCAGTCATCCATGTGTTGCTCCATGTGAAGTGAAACAAGTATTTTATTAACTGTTTCCCATTGTCCAGCCACAGTTAATGATCAATCTCAAAGTATTAATCATGATTTCCATACTGCTCTGCAGACTATTGTTTTTTTATTCATCAATCACTGACATTCTTTGTTCGTGAGTTGCAAAATGCTGTCTGCAAGGTGAGTTGATTTCACTCTCTGTCCAGCTTTCATTCACAAGATCTCTATTATGTTCATCAGTTATAACCTAACGTCCAAGACAGAATGATAATCTGGAGATAATCAATGTGTTGATTAGAATCAATTTATTGTTTTAGCATGACCATGACATGGCTTACCTGTAAGTCTCTCTCTTTCTACTCAGATAACTCAACAAAATCAGAATGTGCAATAGACACCTGCCAGGATTCAAATATGCTGCAAACTATATGAAAAGGTATTTAGAGCTGATCTTTCTTCGTTTCAAAACCTGTGCTAATCTTTGTCTAGTTTTTCAACACACAATATTTCTATTAGAAACATCTGTTATGCTCTCTACCACAGTTGATTTTTATTATTGTCAGATAGTAAATAAAATAAAATAAAATGAGCTGTCAATGACCCAACCAGCCATCAAAATAAAAATGCATACATGAGGTTGCCATTACCTTTTTGTCGTGCATCCTCAATGGCACACAGCTGCCAAAATTGGTGTCTCCTGCCCTTCTGCTCATGAAATGTCCTGAACACATTATTTTTGCATTCACTGATATATAGGTGTTAATGATTGTTGAATTGTAGGCATCAGCATCCCACTGACCAGAGGTGCCTCAATTGTGAACTACATGTATGCCCAATATTAGCTACAGTTGCTGCAGAAATGCAATCATAGACTTGGATCCATCACCAAAAACACGTCACAGACCAGACCACAGCATAAATATTTTACAGGAAGAAGGAGTCGAGACTACAATGCACCATTATATCAAGAACACTTGTCGCAATCCACCACAAGATGTAAAAATTGTGCAGAAAGAGGAAGAAGTTAAAACTACCAGTTACATCACCAAGAACTCTCTTTGCAATCCACCACAGTATTAATGTTGTACAGGAAGAGGAAGAAGTCTACAGTTACTATCAGGATTGGTCAGCTTGTCATGGTAAGAATTAATAGTCTGTAACATCTCCAAGTCATTTGGAAGAACTATGCAGCATTTGCGCCAACAACGACATGTATTAAATGAGTTACCTATAGCATAGAGGTGGGCTTTATGAGAAACAGAAGTTGTAAAATGAACAAGACTATTGCTCACATTATCAACTGTCATGTGAAGCATGTATTTATTATTTGTCAACAAATCCATAACCCATTCACAATTGTTTTGTCAAATATCAAATACAATATCAACAATAATTAGTAAACAATTCAGCCATTGAACGGAAGAGTTAAACTGTTTCCATTGACATGTAGAGTGTATTTGACAAAAAGAAGAATGAAAACTGATTACAGCTCCTGGGTTTGAATATTTGAGATCTCTTTTAAAAGCCATACTAGCTAGAAGATTTGACGGGTTACCTCAGTATATGATGCTATGGGAAACATGGGTGTTGAGGAATTATTGATTGTAAATTCTGATAAATTTGATAAATTTTGAAGATTACTGTATCCAATCTGTCTCTAGATTATTCTTGGGGTTATTTAGCAAAGCCTTAATCCCCCCTGCTATGGCCACTGTCTTTTACATTGACTTGACCTGAAGACGAGGGACCTGCGTACACTCATAAAGTTGTGTAGTGCATACATGTGTCTGTATTTGTGAATAACTTAAAGCTTGAAATCACTGGACCTACTGCTAAAGTTGATGCATTTGTTTAGGTGTTACTAGGGTGTCAACTTTGGGGAACTTGTTAAAGACAAAGTGACTGTACCATAGATGTTGATAAGGTAACAGAACAACTTAAAGTTAACCCTAGACACAGCTTAGTTGGAATGTCTGGTACTACTAGACTGATAATCCATTTGGTATAATAAAGATGAAAACCTGTTCAGTGAAGGATGAGTGCAAATATAGTGGAAAAATGTGAAACTTGCACCCTGAAATGGCTGACGAGATTTGTGTATTTATTGGGGTATCCAACGAGACTTAAAGTGCACATTAATGGCTATATTACAAAATGGGGACAAGGGAAACATAACCACCACACTCCTAGCAATATGTCAACTAATTGATGTTGGGAGTCAAAAGAAGCGAGATTAATAGGGAACTTGCAAACCCGCCATGTTGAATGTTGCATCATGGGAATGGGATAATAAATGCTAAATAAATTAGTATTGTAAACAATACTGTTACATTGTTTGTAACCACAAATAATCAATTCATAGTCACCCTGACCTTTATGGAAGGTAAATTATTTTATTGGTAGCTCCAGATTAGGTATTACGATAACCACACATAATCCCACAGGCCTTTGCATCTGAGCATGCTCAGTCTGGATTGCAAGTGCACTGTTTAGTATTATTCTAAGGTATGTAAACCCCAGCAACTATAATAATGATATAGCACATGCAACTTTAAACTCTGCTATTATATCAACTGAGATATAAAATTAATTTCAGGCCAGCAATTGTGATACAATGTTAGTGTACCTAATTAGTGCCATCTTGTTATGTTCTAAAACTAAAAAAATGTCTTCTCACTTGTTTGATTATGGAGAACCCTTGCTGAGCATTTGCACATAAAATTTGAATTAGAATTACTAGTCATAATTATCGAGAATTTGAAATCATCATACCATTACAATTGAAGAATACCTAACCCATACAAATCTTCAGTGTATTTATTTGGTAGACTCTGTTGCTCAGTCTCTTTGCGTATGCTTTGGTCACCTCTAGTCTAGGCACCTAACCCTAACCCTTCACCATTAACCAAACTAGCAAATTAACCATAATGATAATCATATCTGTAAAGACTAACACAAACCATCTTTTAGTGATTGTTAAGCTTACGCAAAGAGAAAACACAACTTGTTCTTCCATTTGTAATATAATGGTGATTTTTGGGATATAATTAATGCTAGTATACGTTTTGTATCATGTTATTTTTAATTGTACCGAAAGCTTTGATATAGATTAGAATCCATATGGGTACCAGAATTGTTATACCACCTCTATACATCTTTTATTGGGGACAGTTATACATTGAGTAGGGGAACAGCTATACTTGACTTCTCTAAAGAAATACTTGTACTACTTTCATGAGACAAGGGTCAATAACTATACGTCAACTACATGTATATTTTTATAAGGAGATGACTACATTATACTTTGATTGGGGAACAGTTACACTTTACTTTGATTAAGGAACAGTTACACTTTACTTTGATTAAGGAACAGTTACACTTTACTTTGATGAGGAACAGTTACACTTCGATTGGGAAACAGTTACACTTTACTTTGAGGAACAGCTACATTTTTACTTTGATTGGGGAATAGATACACATTACTTTGATAGGGAACAGTTACACTTTACTTTGAATGGGAACAGTTACACTTTACTTTGATTAAGGAACAGTTACACTTTACTTTGATTAAGGAACAGTTACACTTTACTTTGATGAGGAACAGTTACACTTCGATTGGGAAACAGTTACACTTTACTTTGAGGAACAGCTACATTTTTACTTTGATTGGGGAATAGATACACATTACTTTGATAGGGAACAGTTACACTTTACTTTGAATGGGAACAGTTACACTTTACTTTGATTAAGGAACAGTTACACTTTACTTTGATTAAGGAACAGTTACACTTTACTTTGATTGAGAAACAGTTACAATTTACTTTGATTAGGGAACAGATGCACTTTGGGGAATAGTTAGATTTTACTTTGATTGGGGAACAGTTACACTTTACTTTGAATGGGAATAGTTACACGTTGAGGAACAGTTACACTTTACTTTGATTAAGGAACAGTTACACTTTACTTTGATTGAGAAACAGTTACACTTTACTTTGATGAGGAACAGTTACACTTCGATTGGGAAACAGTTACACTTTACTTTGAGGAACAGCTACATTTTTACTTTGATTGGGGAATAGATACACATTACTTTGATAGGGAACAGTTACACTTTACTTTGAATGGGAACAGTTACACTTTACTTTGATTAAGGAACAGTTACACTTTACTTTGATTAAGGAACAGTTACACTTTACTTTGATGAGGAACAGTTACACTTCGATTGGGAAACAGTTACACTTTACTTTGAGGAACAGCTACATTTTTACTTTGATTGGGAAACAGTTACACTTTACTTTGATTGAGAAACAGTTACACTTTACTTTGATTGGGGAACAGTTACATTTTAATTTGATAGGAGAACAGATATACTTTACTTTGATAGGGAAACAGTTACACTTTACTTTGGTTGAGGAACGGGTACACTTTTACTTTAATTAAGGAACATTTACACTTTCACTTTGAATGGGAACAGTTACACTTTGGGGAACAGCTACACTTTACTTTGGTTGAGGAACAGTTACACTGTCTTTACTTTGATTGAAGAACAGTTACACTTTCCTTTGATTGAAGAACAGTTGCACTTTACTTGGATTGAGAATAGTTGCACTTTGCTTGGATTGAGGAATAGATACACTTTACTTTGAATGGGAAGTTACACTTTATCTTGATTGAGGAACAGTTACACTTTTACTTTGAATGGGAACAGTTACACTTTACTTTGATTGAAGAAGAGTTACACTTTACTTTGGTTGAGGAACAGTTGCACTTTACTTTGATTGGAGAACATTTACAATTTACTTTGATTGAGGAAGAATTACACTTTACATTGATTGGGGAATAGTTGCACTTTACTTTGATTGGGGAACAGTTGCACTTCACTTTTGATTGGGGAACTTTTACACATTACTTTGATTGAGGAAAGGTTAACCCATATTTTGATTAGAGATGTTACTTTACTTTTATTTTGCTAGGGGAATAGTCTCACCTTACTCTGACAGGGAATAGTCTGGATGCCAACTTGGTTTCACACTAAACCACATCTGGTCAAAGTCCCTCAATCAGCACAAAAGGTTGTTCATCCCATCAGTGAACCCCAGCTACTATAGATATGAACAGTGTATAAGTAGCACCCAAAGCTGACAAATATATCATTACATAACTTCCCCAATAACCACCATCTTTATGAGGGCTGTGTTATTGGTTAGAATTTTGTGATTCATTAAAAATAAAGGTATGATGTTAATGACTGTTTAGGTGGGTGTGTATGAATTTTAAATTACATTAAATTGCAGCTCGTGCATCTCAGGACTTGAAGTATAACAACTTTGACTATACTGTGAGTGGAGATGTAAATAGTAACGATTCTGTATAGGAACTAGACTAACCAGGGAACAGTTGCACTTTACTTTGCTTTTGGATCAGTTACATTTTACTTTGATTGAGGAACAGTTACTCTGTAATTTGATTGGGGTACAGTTGTACTTTAATTTGATAGAGGGACAGTTTTACTTTAGTTTAATTGGAGAACAGTTACATTTAATTTGATTGGTGAACACTTATTCTTTACTTTGATTGGTAAAAGTCATGCTTTCTTTTGATGCGGGAAGAGTTACAATTTACTTTGCTCTGAGAACAGTTATACTTTACTTTGATTGCAAGCCTTTACACTCTATTTTCGTAAGGGAAAAGCTGTACATTACTTTTAAAACTTAAATGGTAAATTGTGGCAATACGGCAATTTTTTTTATATTTTTCTCCATTGCATTGTCCATAATTGCTCCTGATGTACTTTGAATGAGCACTATATATTACCTTTGAATAGATGTTAATTTTGTGCCAAACAAACCAAAGTGGTGTTTTAGCAGTGTATTATTACTACACTATACTTGCTACCATGGTAACTGAGCAACATTTGAGTAGATTACGTCATATGATGTGAAACATGATCTCGCATGTATGGAGATTTTTTGTACAAACAATTAATTGTAAAATAAAACTTCTTTTAGTAATTTCCCAATGTATTTCCTTCTGTAAATATTTTTGCCTGGTTTCCATGGCAACCCATTTTTAAATAACTATATATATATATATACATATACATCTATACATATACATATATATATATATATATACATATATATATATATATATATATATATACATATACATATATACATATATATATATATATATATATATATATATATATATATATATATATATATATATATATATATATATATATATATATATATATATATATATAGTGATCAGTGTGATGATCGCAACAGCACGAAACAACTGTTCTTGTGAATGTTGCTTGATACTGTGTTATTTACACAACTCTACATACATATGTATTTTACATATACCGAGTTTATATGTGTACATTATATACTAGTATACATGTATGTTAATTATTAATATCATGAAAATGTTTCAACTGTTATATTTTTTGAAAGGTGATACATTTTTATAGAATTCAATAAAGCATTATTATACTATTGTCACAGTTTCCATTCGTATTTATTCCCACTAGATAGAGGCAGGAGAGGACTATAGGAATGACTATCTGTTATCAGTTCTATTCTTGATCTGCATAATTCAAGTTCAATCAGTCCTGGCATACATTTTGTGTACTGTAGGTGACATATGCATGTCATTTTATTTCAATAATTTAAATACAAATGTACCTTACTCCCTAGGGTCATGTATGTGCATCCGTCCATGCCCACCTCTATCATAATACACACAGGCCAATTTCAACAAAACATGGTAAATATCTAATACTATAGCGCTCCTGTGCATATGCACGTCACTTCATTTCTTGATTCTTCCAAAAAAATCCAAATGGCGACCATTTTTGTCACAAAAATTAACATTTTGCCTAGTAGCATCGGAAGCTTAGTACATATAAAGACTATGTATTAGTTTCTACACCCATATATTATCTATGGATGTCGACAAACTGGCAAATGACACTGACCTTGACCTTCAAGGTAATTTGGCCATAAATGAAAATTCACATTTTGCCAAGTAACATCGAAAATGTGGTTGATAGACTCTACATCCCTGTTATCAATGGAGAGCTTTCTAATGACACTGAGACCTATTCCCTCATTTTAAAAGCTTAGGGATGATAGTCACGAGTCTAGCAGCGAGACTAGATGACAGTATGCCACCATGTTTTATTTAGAAATAAGGGATCTGCCCTTTTTGGTATTGCAGGGGTGTCAGTGACTTTTTGCCTACACGATAGCAAAATGCACCACTGTGCCGGAGAAACTGTCCAGTCCCTAACTCATGTGTACATGTCTTTATAAGAACAGAGGAGTAGTCCTGGTCCCCACCTATAAGTTTACAGGTCTACAGGTAGGGACCAGTACTACTCCTCAGCTCTTATATATATATGTATATATATATACATATACATATATATACATATATACATATACATATACATATATATATATATATAGTGTGATGGCAATATGACTGCCAATTTCTTTAGATAGATACCTTTATTTACATCGTTACTTCATCCTATAATTTTCAACGTCATATGTTGTTTGTTTGTTTGTTTGTTTGTTTGAATGATTAGATCACTAGTTGAGTCCAAGCCCCCTGTGTTCTGTTATGCTGTAAAGCTGTCAATGCTGCTTGCAGGTTTATTATTCTTTGTATAACTCAAGTCATCTTCCACAAATTCTGCACTTTGGAACCAAAGCCTTTATTTTGACAGTCAATGCAACCCAGTCATGCTTCAGTGCCATTTACGCTATGCTTTTTGTATTTTTGCCTACAAGAGTGACAAGTCTTTCTCTACGTTAAGTTTTCCTGCGTTCAAATAATTGCATGCTGTTCATTTGAAACACTGACTCATACTTTATTTTAAAACTCATCTATTTATTTTTTCTAAATTGTTGGATGTGGTGAATGCTGTTTGTGTTTAACAGTTGTGTGTTGAGTTGATGAACATGCATTAAAAGAGGATTATGTTACTTGATTAGCCATACTGCTCTTTGTTAGCCTATATCTGATGGGATGGGTCATGTTCACACATCACATCATTTCAATAGTTTTTGGAATCTTTTCATTGCTTACTTTGTACACAAGTTTTCCATTGTACTCCCTTGCATTTTACAATCAGCCTTGTCTAAATACATAATGTTTGTTGTTGATTCAAAATTTGCATCAAAACAGTGCTATAGAGAAAAAAAACAGTATAAGACTGTAATCTTGCACAGATACTTTCAAATTTATGCTGTGATGAGATGAAATTCCATTCATTATGCCAATCAAAATTCTATGTAATTTGACTTCTGTAGATATCTATAATAAATGTTCATGCAAAACATTGATAACGACATTTTCAGCAGAGCATACAATCTACAGTATTTCTTTCACTGGTAAAAATATTTAAGGGCATCTAAGCTCTTGGTGTAGCATGTCTAAGAATGACTAGCTTGTTTCAATGCCCCCTTTTTTTTGGCTTTTTCTGTCTGTCTCTTATCTTAAGATTTCACATATATTCAACAGTGCCCTAACTCATTGCCCTATTGGCAATCTTAGGTACACTCGTTCTAAATTGTCCTTGATCTGAAAGGTTAGTTTCTGCGTGACAGGGCTATCTTCTGTGTTTTCCTATATTAATGTCTACATGGCAAGGCCATCGTTGAATTCTGCAATATTTAATGTTACCCTGCAAAGTAATCCAGTAATGAAATCATTACATGATATCAAGCTTATGTCTGCACCATATACAGCACAGTTATAGAGGGACTGTATAAGAAAAGATAAAGGAGAAAAGTACTGAATACAACGAAGTAAGTAATGTTGCAAGGAGTGCTATCTACAGTAGTAAAGTATGGTTGAAATTCCTGCTTAAATCTAAATTTCAAACTTAGAGAATGCCTGAATAACGTAGTTTTGCGAAAAGTAGATTAAACAGTACACAACAACAACAACCCACCCCCCGGTTAGGTCGCCCTCTACAGTTGAGTGTGTACGCAGTAATGATGGCTAATTACGGACTATTTTCATGGATACAACCTAGCATCCTAGTTCCTACGCATGTTACACATTTTCTAGCAGTTACGGGGATGCCAGTGATTTACCTACTTTATAAATATAAGGTCACTTGGTGTCTGTGTTTAAAGACAGATCGTTTCTCGTTTATTTGTTTCAGTATTAGCGTAACCTTGATTTGTCCGCCATTTTCGTGCCCTTCATACAGAGATATGTTGTTTAATATCTGACTACATGTTCACTAAGAATGAAAGACCATCAAGATTGCGATCGGTTCAGACTGTAAAATGAATCATTTGGACGAAATCGTCTGAGGTAGTATCTGAGCTCTGTGCGCGACCTCTGTGACTCTGACCTCTGTCTGAGGCCTCTGAGCTCTGTCTGAGAAGTCAACTCTAAATTTAGTATATGCTGTATCACATTGTATTTTCAAGTATAAAAAATAGTAGAGTTGTCTTAAGAATTAAAATTCCAAAATAAATTTCAAATTTGTCATCCATATGGTCACTTTAATTAATTATAGCCGACAATACATTTTTGTAATTGTCGTGAATAAATTAAAGATGGCGACTCGTGAAAAGCTAAGACGATCCCGTACTTCAATTTTCATGCCGTAAATTTCGATGCCGATTATTAAAATAAATATTTGAGAAGTGGAATAACATGTTGTTTATAGTTCGCAGGGTGAACCAAACCAGAATGTTTCAACTATTGAGCTCGGAATGAAAAGAATCAACAAATTTAAAGGTCTAGTCCATTTGAGGGACAGCACTTTTTCTCATTTTATCGTTCAGCTCTTGGAGGAAACACAGTGCCGCTCTTTTTGATATCTGTTAGTGTAACAATCGAAAGAACACAGGTCTCAAAATTTGTTATAGAGTGTGTACAGAAAAGAATATCGGCCATGTAAAGCATGCTTTGTAAAGCTATGATCTATACAGTGTGAATTGAATGATGGACATACCATGACCTTTGACCCAACGTGATACAACGTACACTAACTATAAGTTATTTCTATATAATAATATGTACATCTTTAAAAGAATAGCAGTGAACACTTCCATCGTTCACAGACTGAGTTTGTTGCACTTTGACCAATTTGTATTTAGTCTCGCTCGGTTACACAGACTTTCACCGCTGGGGGCTCTTCTATGACGGTGGTCTCGTAGAAGAGCCCCCAGCGGTGAGAGTCTGGGTAACCGAGACTAAACTATATATGGAAACGAGCACACAAGAAGTTTGTCAACATAACTTAGCAGTAAGAGAAAGACACGGATTGCTGTACGTCAGAATTAAGATAATTTTTCAATTTAAAAGAAAGAATTAGAGGAGAAAAGTGTAAATGTAAATGATGCCCCAAGCATTATAATATTATATGATCAGTGACAGAAAACTTCAACGTTGAGGGCGGAGTAGCACACGTGATCCATCCACCATCAGATGACCAATATTCAGATGTCTACGGTCTCAGCAGATTATTCTAAAACGCCCCTCTTTTGGGGAAAATGGCTTCATCTGAGCATACTTGGTCGCACTCACATGAACTTTACTAATTTATGATGCATGTTTTTAGGCAATATTCAGCCATGCCGACATAATCTGCATAACAGATCCAAATACTAGCATCAATGTACATAATAGCATACTTTGTGGCGTAAGATTGGAAAGATTAATCCTAATAATAATTCATGCAAATTTCATAATACTCCATTATATCTTACCATCAACAGCTTCTGCATATCTATTTAGAAGCAAGCATCGTTAGGGAAAAACAACGGTTAATCAATCATGGAACAAACTCATTAAAGGCCATAGCGCCAGGATGTTAATCGCCAGGATGTACCTTATCATGGAGCCATAAAGATAGACTGAAAGATCAGCCGTTGTGGGCGCTCTTTTTATCCCTTTCCTAAGGGGGGGGGGGGTGACAAGGACGCCCTGGAGACGTATTTTACAGTCTGCCATAACATAGACACTCCACCAACAAGGGAACACACACTGTCAATCTGATTAAAATCTGATGTGGTGAAAGTGGCTAGATGTCTTTATTTACCTCTATTTCCATAGTTATGTATTGCGTCGTTTGTTTTCTTCCGGGTGATGGCCGCCCTCCCACGATCACCCAGAACAAAACAAACGACACAATTTAAAGCGATGGAAATAAAAGTATAAATAAAGACATCTAGCCACTTTCACATCAGATTTTAATCAGATTGTGGAAAACATTACATCCCATCGATCGTCAGAAATCATATAGAAATATCTGACGCAGTGTTGCTTACTTAGTGTACGTACGTTCAATAATCAGGAGTTTATGTTTCTTATAATTAGTCATTTTGTACACGTTATACTGTAACCTTTCTTTGATCCCCATTTACTTACTGTTATTTCCATTCTCTTTTCACACGGCAGTAATAAAATACATAACAAACGTGATCTCTATGGAATCTACCAGAATTTCATAAAAAGAAAATCCCATTTCCTTTTTTTTTCCTTTTTAACTTTATTTCGTATTCCATATTTGCATTTGTTCTTTGACTATGTTCAGACTCCATTTCCTTATTTTACATCTTTTAATCATGTTTTCACAAACTTATAAAACGATCCATATTGAGTCTGTCGATAGTTGGTGAAAATCGAAGTGACGGATTACATGACGTAATTGCAACTAATGTTCAAAATAAATTGCAGCATTGGAACTTGATATTGTTAGAGTTTTAGCGACGCCAATGTAATTAAGAACAACTGAATGTTGAAAACAACGTTTTATCAATTACAAAACTAACTGCAGCTAGAAACCTTTTTGAAATAATTGAGCATACAGAAAGATATCGTGATTCAGAAAATACGGTAGGTAGGTCGGAATTTTTTTTAGTGTCAGTATATTTTTTAGACAAGATTCTCGTTGATAACAATACTTCAGTGATAGTTTGAGGTGTCATTCTCTTCTTTTTTAAAAATACTTTTTTAGAATATTTTTATTTAAAAAAAGAAACATTTTCACATTACATTACATTACATTACACTACATTACATTACATTACATTACATTACATTACATTACATTACATTACATTACATTGCATTACATTACGTTACACTACACTCCATCACAATAACAATATGTACAGATGGCAAACACAACATCACAGACACAAGATGCGAAGGGCATGATAACTTGAATAAAGAAATTATTACAAATCAGTGTCCAAAAGAACTGACCACTTTGATTCATATAAACTAACATTATGTTTCCTTTTTGCAATAGCAAGTTCTACTGAGCAGATCTCTTTGATACTTTGAATAAGCGCAAACATAAAGGACTGTTGTTGAATCTACCACGATAAACAAAAATACTTTCCCGTTGAGTTTTGTGTCAATGGTTACCATTATATGTGAAATAGACGAACACCTGGTGTCTCTGGAAAGTGATTCTTTTAATTCTTTTGGAAACTAGGGTCGGTCGGGTTACTGCAAAAACACAACAGTTTTCATTTAGCTTGATGAGATTACGTCATTTCGGGTGACTATCTTCACAATCATGAACATTTGTTGTCAAGTAGAAGGGCATGACTGCTGAAAGAGAAATAGAAAGGCAACTTGTTCTTTGAAAAAAAAAAATCTTCAAAATTCTCAATTAATTTCAGTACCGAAGTGCGAAAATAAATTGATTGGCCGGTATTCCAAAAAAACAAATCGTTAAAAGCTTAGCTGCAAATACTGTTGATAACTTCGTATTAGTATCGACTTGCTAGTTGAGTTAATGCTGCAAATTTCCTGATTGTGGACACTTAACGATTATTTCTCATGTCGGATAAGAACCTGATATTTATACAATCGACTGTTTAGTTTAATAACATTGCTGCGTAACGATGTATGCTGGTTAATTTATTCGTTTAGTCGATGCTGCTGACGAATTGAGCGAAGCAGTCCTGCCAGTCGTACATCCAAACTCCTTCGATAAAGGGTTAAAAATACTTGAACATTTCTAATAACTTATCTCAGAGAACAACCTGGCGCTATTGGACTAATTTATTCTTGTGTTTCATCACATATTCATAACATATTACGTTATTATAGGTTTGTTCAGTCGTCTTGTCCAAATTGGTGTGTTAGTGTTACTCCAACTACTGACTATGGAATGTGATAAATACATGATAATATTGTTCTGCGTCTTCTACTTCGAACCTGGCGTAAAAGGTAAGCGAGTATATTTACTTCTAATATAAATCTTACACTTCATGCAATAAAACATGCAAATACATCAACCTCATCGAATCGAAAGCCAATGACGCTGTATTGATAGGTGTATTGACGCCAACCACAGAACAATTACCGTGCATGCACCAGCTACAAATATGGCATATGTCCAGTGCCTTATGTCTCAATTGTGCAGTCCTTCATTTTTTCGTTTGTAAAAATATAAGGTAGCCAGTTTTAAATCAAAATCCCCTGACAATTTACAACGATGAATGGATATGTTATACTTAATGAAACGTGACGACACACTCTCTTATTTTGTCTTGTTACTAATACCTTTTCCATAACACTGCCTTCTGTTTTGTGTGTGAACACGATCGACCTACACAGATACAGGGCATCCATCGCTGCAAATGATCCAGCAATCTAATGACTTCTGCATTCTCCCACTCCTCTGGGTGTTCCAATTTGTTGCATAATTTTTTGTATCTATTTGGTGTATTTGTATTTTAAATATTTGCATTTGTATTTGTTACATTTTGCAATTGCACGAAAGCCAAATATCATGGATACATTGCCGTTTATAAATAAGTAGATAAATTAAGGAAAGCGAGATTTCAAATTAAACACACACACAGACAGACAGACAGACAGACAGACAGACAGACAGACATACTAAAACTATTGCTGTTCACTGTAGTAGATTACGTAAGTGGTGATAGCAGTGTCTCTAGTCTGTTGTGCTGATATGATCACCCTGTAATACAGATAGGAGAATCCATAGACCCTCCAGGAGGGTCTGAGGGTACACACTGGAAGTCACTAAAAATGTACACTCACTTATCATGGAAGTCATTAGAAACCCACCCTACTGTGAGCACAATTAAACCAACGCCAATTCAATAGCGTATATCTGCATGTCATAACAAATAGTTTGAGTTTGTGTCTATCTTTACGTTAGCTGAAATCTTGGTTTCCAGTGTCGTATATAATCTGTTTAATTCAGTATAACACCCGTCGAAGACACTGACGGCACATTATAAATCATTGAAACGATGGAGAGCTTTTGTCATCAATCAGTAGATCGTTGACAGATGATGTGCGAATAATTAGGTAAAGCCATCATTATAGACGGTAGTATATACTTCATCAATTATCACAACGTTGTTTGCTTCTGGCAGATGAGTTAAAAGCTTTCGATCCTCGTGAGTTTTCTTTGATACGATTAACAGCAAAGTATTACTTTCAATCTCGGAATATTCTAGAAAATAATCTTTCTTGAACAATTCTGTTCGTAATAAATCCAACTGATAAAATTCAGAACGTGCCATAAGTATTGTATAATAAGTTAACGTTCATGTTTTCTTCGTTCAGCCAAGGAAAATACGAGTGACCTAAGGGGCCTTGTCACTGATCGTCTATCGACTCGTAGTGAAAAAAAAACTATTAGGTCACATGTACTTTCCGGCTGAATGAATGAAGACAAAATATTTGGGAAGAATATGGTTTTATCTCTTCAAACCGTGGAAATATGCAAAATAATGGCGATTCGAAAGTTCTGACTTGCATTTCAAGGACCGCAGATACTGTGACGTAGACACGGGTTGTCGTGACGTTGAACGATGGTATAAGTTTACAATTCATATTTGCCGTTCAACGACAATAACTTGGCATAATGGAGCGGTCCCAGAATTATTAGCTATAAATCGACGTTCGAATGATTTTACAAACGTCATTAAAACAGATTATTTGTGATACAGTTCCATTTATGCTATATTACATACTACTGCCATATACATGTGAAATTGTTATTGTGTTCAATAGTTTCTTTACATGTACCTTGTTTTTTTGTTTTTTTGTTTGTTTGTTTGTTTGTTTGTTTGTTTGTTTGTTGTTTCACAGCGGTTGATTCCGGATGTGGTACTCCTCGTGAGCAGTCAGCTACAACTGGTACTTTCTGGAGTATAAACTATCCTAGCAAGTATGACTCTGACGTGACCTGTGAATGGGTTATAACAGTAACTTCGGGCCAAGTAAGCGACATACCATATCGCATAAATACAGTGTGCACCATTTATAGGTATTAACTTGTTAAGAAAAAGATCTAGAGAACAACAGGGGCTGATATTCAGTATTAAGTAGGCATAATTTGCTCATTTTGATATTTGTAGGGATATAAACCTATAAAGCTAATTGGCTGTCAGAAAATGACAACATCCATCAATCACAATATTAACATGCATGCGCCCAGAAGACGAATCTCTCCAAACTGTACCATATGTAGTAGTAAACTCTTTTCAAAAGCAGGGTAGCCAGCAAACAACAATAGTTGACAATATGAAAGTTTGCTTCTAGATCTGGTTCTCTTGAATTAATTTAAGAAATTTGGGGTCCATCGTCCCCGGCAAACTTGAACATCGTTTTCATATAGCTGTCAGTAATTGGCTTAGACTGTATGGACATGGTATGGACTAGTGACCCATAGTGACCTAAATTTGCATACACAGGGCGATATTCTTTTCTATTTTCCCTAGGGTGCTATTACAGTAGCACAGGAGTTTGAATTTGTGCCTGAGTATGTGACTCACTGTTAGACATGCTATTACCGCTCGTGCTGTGATGTATACAATATTTCCCTTGGTTTTCCGACATCTACCTATGCCCGGGCCTCATAGCCAGGAAATAGGTGTACAATAGCATTAACACGGTTACTGCGGCCATATTGGATTTAATTTTGATAAACACTTTGACCTCGAAATTGTGTGGTGACAACTGTTTTTTTTTTTGCTTGATTTTAATTGAGAATGATTTCGAATTTCTTGAACAAAGTATCAGCACAACTTTAAACAGGTTATTTCCGACGTGCATATTTCATATTAAACAATGAGTAATACGTGTATGCAGGTGTAATATAAATCATACAGCGCTGGCAAGGATAGTACGGCGTTAAATTTGTTCTGACCTCACATGTATCTACGTCTGCACATCAAACGCCACACTCTTTGCCGGCCTTGTAAGTTGGATACAAGTCTTTCGCCGCAACACATGTAATGTTTTAGATGGACTAATTATCGAAGTTCACACTACAACTATTTGTCGACATCTTCACTCTCCTTTGTATCAACAGGCTGTCGAGTTGACATTTGATTCTTTTGCTACTGAAAATAATTTTGACTTTGTGAATGTGTATGATGGATCGAGTAGAACGTCAATGTTGCTGGGACAATTCACAGGCAACGGTCCGTCTGGGCCGGTTTACAATTCGGGAAACATTATGTTCGTTGAGTTTATCTCCGACGCTCGCATTACGAAGAATGGATTCTCTGCGACATACGTCGAGACGAGTACTGGTGAGTGGTTTTAGCTCATTTTTTTAAAGCTGGGGGTGGGATGGGGTGGGGTTTAGGCGATACAAGAATGGTTGGCAGACTAACACATATATAGACAGACAGACAGACGGACAGACAGACAAACAGACAGACAGACAGACAGACAGACATATACAGATAATTTAGATAGATCAATCGATAGAGAGGTAGAGTGGCAGAGAAAGAGAGAGGTGGCAACAGGGATAGAGGAAAATAGAGACAGAAGGGAGACAGACAAACAAACGGACAGATGGACGGACGGACGGACAGGCATACATACATACATACATACATACATACATACATACATACATACATACATACATACATACTTACGCACGCACGCACGCACGCACGCATGCAGACAGGCAGGCAGACAGACAGACAGACAGACAGACAGACAGACAGACATACATACAGACAGACAGAGGAGAACAATGACATGTTATTTCGTTTATTCTTTTCATAGTGTACGTGCCCGAGCCTATCGATTCAGGATGTGGTAATCCTCGCTTCATGACTGATGTGACGGGTACCTTCTCAACCATAAATTATCCAAACTTTTATTCTACCTCAACTGACTGTACGTGGATGATTACAGTTCCAGCAGGAGACGTAAGGCATTATCAACAAACCGATAATAATCTAAATATGAATAACACTCCCTCACATTGACAATTTAATTTGTGCTCTAAATTAAATTGGCAATGAAATGTGTACTACGTTAGGTTGCTACTTACATTTGTCAATGGTAAAATAAACAGTCAATTGATTTGAGTCGTGTTCCATGAAAGAGTTAGATTTCATCTCAAGAACAAACAAGAAGGCATAACAAAATAAGTAGATACTCATCTCATCTCATATGAATAATATGGCATTCAATAATTATGATAAGATTTATACTGAGTCACGTTAGTAATACTATATCGATTTCATTTAATAGATAAATACTCTGTTTTGTTATACAACAAAACTGGAATTTATATTACATGCAATGATTTGGGGTATTATACAATTTGTGATTCATGACGGGACTCGTGTGCGTATGTGTGTGTCAGTATGTCTATGTGTGCACGTATGTCTATCTCTATGTCTGTGGTCTCTGTGTGTGCATGTATATGTATGTATGTATGTATGTATGTATGTATGTATGTATGTATGTATGTATGTATGTATGCATGTATATGTATGTATGTATGTATGTATGTATGTATGTATGTATGAATGTATGTATGTATGTATGTATGTATGTATGTATGTATGTATGTATGTATGTATGTATGTATAACGTATGTATGAATGTATGTATGTATGTATGTATGTATGTATGTATGTATGTATGTATGCGCGCGCAAAAAAGTTGAAATGTAACAGAACTTCACTTGACTTCAATGGTAACAATGTGTTATAATTACTTGTACTTTTTTATTTGGAGCCAGCTCGCATGTTTTGAATTGTTATCCACCCATATAGTAATCTGAACTATACTATTACGTATGCAATACACATCTATTAGTATCAATTTGACTTCAATAACCGGAAATAGAAATGATTAATTGATATGATGTGACTGGTTATTATTCCAATTTCCAATTTTCCAAATCTATATTTCACTCCTTTACACACTGTATTGTGATGTTTCAGGAAATAAATTTGGTTTTCAATAATTTTGGAACGGAATTATGCTGCGACAAAGTCTGGATATACGATGGTCAATCTACAAATGCACCATTACTGCGAAATTTCCAAGGGGACTCTGCTATTCCGGGTAACGTTTTCAGCACAGGAATGAACATGTTTGTGAGGTTCTCCTCCGACTTCAGTACAAATAATATTGGCTTCCAGGCAACGTACAGTGTTAGAGGTATACTTTTGTTTTTTATCAAATCAATACATAGTCAACATCAACAAAGCTGACTTATTAGCCTCCAACTCCAAAAAAGTAGTATAGTATAGATGGATGTAAAAGTATATAATGTTTACTGTGTAATGTTCCTACTCTCTATTTGGTTTGATAAGACATGTGATGGTTTTAATGTGAAATTTGCATATTTGCAGCAAAGATAATGACCGACCGTGTGAGCGAAGATGTGAGGAGATATGTTACAAAATATGTCATGGCTTGTTAACCAATCAGATCGCGCGAATGATGTTTGAGAATATTATAATTAATGATGATCTTTTTCTTCTGAAGGATCTGCATCAGGTTGTGGGACGTCTCGTTATCAAACTTCACAATCAGGTACTATAACAACAATGAACTACCCTATTGCATATAGTGGTTGGAGTGAGTGTGATTGGCAGATACAGGTGTCTACTGGACTGGTAAGATCACATTACTCACCGCTTAATTATTCAAAATGTTAGTTTTATTTGGTGATTTCTCACACTCCTCTGTTAAGTGCTTTACAATTATTATCCCTGGTACGAACCTATAATAGCACAATGGCGCTTTATGCTTCCTCAACTCTCCAGGGAGCATGTAACACATTGCAGCCTGTATTAATACTAGCATATAGGATTAAAGCATTCACACAGAAACTACTATCCTACCAGGTTCCCAATCATGCAGCTCGGTCGACTGGGGCACAATTGTAGCTCAAATCTTGCCCGAGGACTTTAACCATTCAGAAAAAAACGGCAGCGATGGGGCTGCAGATTCCAAGCCGGTCACTCTAACCATTTGACCATCATGACTACTATTACATGATTCTTGCAATATCTATTTCATCATGTTGTGACGAATATTTTACAACGAATATTTGCATGAAAACTCTGCATGTTCAGTCTTTAGCTCAGGTGGACAGAAACTTTAGAGGTAGCTATGGAAAAACCATGAAAATCCTGAAAGCCTGACACAAATTGATATGCTCCTGCAGGTGTATGCAAATTAATATATGCTAATATATGCTAATGTTATCTAAATTTAACTTCGATTGGACTTAACCATCACGTTTAAGGTAAAAGTGAAATCGCCGGTCTTTGTCTGTGCAGTCACATACTATGCAGTGCTTCAGTATCATAATAGGTGAAATTTCATATTAAAAAATTTCGTATCCGGTCTTACTGTTTTTAGGCAACATAAGCACTTTAGGTTGCTCATTAATTATAATATAAATATGTAGAAATTTCACTTTCACGAGTTATTATATGTAATGGAAATAGCTAAATACCAAATATGAATGTTCCATGTTGATACTATTCTATCCATATTTACAGACCATCCAATTAGTATTCTGTGAGATAGACTTGGAGGATGGGTATGATTTCGTACGTGTCTATGATGGTCCAAATAGTGAATCTCCATTACTTGGACAGATGACTGGAACAACTGCACCCGACGTGTTCAGCACTAGCAACTTAATGTTCGTCAGATTTATCGCTGACCAGCTTGTAAACCATGTTGGATTCAGAGCCAAATACTACACCATAGGTTTGTTTAACAGATATGTTAACTGTAGATACGAGTAGATATCGATTTACACACACACACACACACACACACACACACACACACACACACACACACACACACACACACATGCAATTGCATGCACGCACGCACACACACGCATGCATACATACATACATACATACATACATACATACATACATACATACATACATACATACATACACACACACATACATACATACATACATACATACATACATACATACATACATACATACACACATACATACATACATACATACATACATACATACATACACACATACATACATACATTCATAATTATATCATCAATGAAATGAGTAATATCGATATTATAATTTTGCAGTATCTGACATTTTTATCTTTTTTAGGATTGAGTGAACAACTTACAGTCACGTGTGCAACAGACATTCCTTCAACATCAACAACCAGCCCGCCAACAACTACTACAACCAGCCCGCCAACCACTACAAGCCCTCCAACCACTACAACCAGTCCGCCAACCACTACTACAACCAGCCCGCCAACCACTACAACCAGCCCGCCAATAACTACAAGCCCTCCAACCACTACAACCAGTCCGCCAACCACTACTACAACCAGCCCGCCAACTACTACTACAACCAGCCCGCCAACAACTACAAACCCTCCAACCACTACAACAAGCCCGCCAACCACTACAACCAGCCCGCCAACTACTTCTACAACCAGCCCGCCAACCACTACAACCAGGCCGCCAACTACTACTACAACCAGCCCGCCAACTACTACTACAACCAGCCCGCCAACTACTACTACAACCAGCCCGCCAACAACATCACAGGTTGGGACAACTGGGAATACAGGAGCGCAGAAATACAAATCTTCACTTTTCCATATTCGTGGTGGTAAAGACAAAGCAGCAGAATTGTCGTCGTTGCTGAAAACCAATTTAGTAAACACCGTCTTTCAGTGTGCACACATTTGTTCCATCAATGTTGACTGTATTAGCTTCAACTATGAAGACACTGGCAGCACGGAAAAGTTGTGTGAAATCCTTGGTCACGACTACCAAGAAGACGAACTGCTCATGCGCACAGGATTCGTTTACTTTAGTAGTGTGCGACGTAGCATGTGACGTCAACCACTGACGTAAACTATTGTCTCATACGTCATTAAATATGTACTTTTCAGTAGAATATATTGGAACGTCATCAATATGTGTTCATTTTATAATATATAACAATTATATTAGCCCTCAATCGTGCAAATAACAAGCAAAATGGCAAGTTTTAGAATTATTGTCGATTAATATCGACAAAACCAACCCAATCTTCAAGTGATCAATATTGTGTACTGCTGTTTTACAGTTATTGCGTTTATTGGGTACTTGATAATAACATGTTGTACTAGCAACTGTATCCCAGAAAACAGTTTCAATTGGTATGTGTGACTGCTACAATGGTATTAGAGATATCGATCATAATCTAATTAGCTGATAAGACACAGACACAGTCATTAATTGATTATTGTTAATTATAACGACAATATGCAAACGAAAATAAAAGAACTGTAACTTGTGCTTCATTGATATATGGTAGAATGTGCCTCTGCGGACCAATTTACCCAATCAAAGTTTTTTTTTTTGTTTTTTTTTAAAATCTCTCTGAGATTTGTCATTGTTCCCTGTCTCTTTGCACTCACACAAGGAATTTGAGCAATTCATCATCAGATTCTGGTTTTCAGGAAAAATGACAATATTTTATTTCTCACTAGAAACTTTAAACATTTTTTTCATCAAATAACCAAAGATATTTTCGCTAAAAAAATTAGTCAGTTACTTTTAAAAAGACATCGTATGTGTAAATTAGTGGTCAATATTACCTGTGGGTAGTGTAGTAGCAAGTTATCAGTGATTGATATTATCCATTACAGTACAGAAACAGGTTGAAATCGTGATCGCCGTTTAGGACGCTGAAGTTTGGGTGCGGACCCAAAAATCAATTTCATTCGATTTGTTGTGTATACAGCTACAAAAAATATGTTTATTAATATTACCCCTAGGTGATGTAATACTTTTCGCAGTGTTCGATACTATTAATGAGTTATTCTACTTCACAAACATTTTCAAAAAACGTTCCAATTGCAAGTAGTCTAGCTAGGAAACGGGTGTTAGTTTTCTCTAGCAAAATAACGGCAAATGTTTGAGTGTTTTATTGTCGAGGTGCCTACAGCGTTACGAAATGTTTACGGTCTATCAGTTTCGGCTTTGTATTTCATCAAAAAGAAATAAATGTTACATAATTGTTTAACATAAATGTCAACACTGTTCAGACATAGTAAAATCAATTGTTGTCTTGAATGCTTTCAAAATATAAATGTATGTAAATAAGTTTGTAAAAAAGCACTCGCGTTTAAAATTGATTTTAGTATAAAAGTGCCGATTCTTTCTTTGAATTCCGTGACGCATTTCATTATATTGAAGTGTCGCCAAGTCAGTAAATTTATCTGAGTATTGATTCATATTGTTATCCGGCATATAATAAAGCAAGTAGAATGACTTGAAACAGAGTGCCGCCAAGCTAGGTAAAATCTTACACCAATATTGCTACATTTAATCGTCTGGTGTTACAAAATCCTACATTTAATCGTCTGGTGTTACAAAATCTTATCAATATTACTACATTTAATCGTCTGGTGTTACAAAATCTTACCAATATTGCTACATTTAATCGTCTGGGGTTACAAAATCTTATCAATATTACTACATTTAATCGTCTGGTGTTACAAAATCTTACCAATATTGCTACATTTAATCGTCTGGTGTTACAAAATCTTACCAATATTGCTACATTTAATCGTCTGGTGTTACAAAATCTTACCAATATTACTACATTTAATCGTCTGGTGTTACAAAATCTTACCAATATTGCTACATTTAATCGTCTGGTGTTACAAAATCTTACCAATATTGCTACATTTAATCGTCTGGTGTTACAAAATCTTACCAATATTGCTACATTTAATCGTCTGGTGTTACAAAATCTTATCAATATTGCTACATTTAAACGTCTGGGGTTACAAAATCTTGCCAATATTGCTACATTTAATCGTCTGGTGTTACAATATCTTACCAATATTGCTACATTTAATCGTCTGGTGTTACAAAATCTTACCAATATTGCTACATTTAATCGTCTGGTGTTACAATATCTTACCAATATTGCTACATTTTGTGTCTGTGACATAGCAGAGATCAGATAGTGCAATCAATGTATTGTCTCGTTGTACAGTGCATTACAGGTTACCGTCCACTGGCTCTGATTGGTACTACCCATGGTGAAGTCAATAGGTTTCCGCACACTCTACATTCAGACCTTTCCAAAATTTGCCATGGTGGCGCTCTACTTCCTGTCTGTATGTACCTTGGGGGTATACATGGAATGGGCTACTCGGTTAGTCATAGAGCACTGCTGCTTTCCTCGATGTCTGAACAATACGAAAAACATCCCTGATGTACACTTCTACAGAATGACGTGATGATACCCCCAATTTGAGCGAGTGCGCTGTATTATCTATTTCCTGTTTGCAGTCTGCAATGGCCTGTTGAGTCTGTTAGATAATAAGATAACAATTTCTTCCTACAGTTTGTCTAAATTAAACAAACCGTTTAAATATATACTGGTCTATACTGAAACTAAATGCACTCTTGTGGATGGTTCTGTTTTGATGTCCCTTCTTCATGGTGACATGTTAGTTTAATTTATTAAGACAAATGTCACAAGAAACTGTATTCATTCGATCTTGCTATCTTAAAGTGTAGCATGTGCAGTTTGTCATTGGTTTCTGTGTGGTTGTATCAAACAGAGTCAGTGAACACTAACCTGCAACGCGTTGTATATACTTGACCTGTACCACCTTATTAATAACCAATGGTAAAGGACGTCGGTTCGCAATACCTCTCCGAGATATAGTATGACCTTCAGGAAATCAATTAGAGACGTGCATATAATATATATAACGATAATATTCACAAGCAATTTTTCAATGACGTTTGAAATTTCATTCTTTATTGTCCTCCAAGTAAATTATTGTATTCTCGTGATTTTCATATAACCACATACTAAAGTCGGGAGAATATTTAAGACCTCGTAAGAGTTTGTTTTGTAAAAACTACAATACCATTTTACAATATCCCCCTCCTTCAGTTCAATCATCTTTGCGAGAGCAAAGTTGACATCACAAACCATCATGTTAACGACTATCTGTTCTCCACTTTTCATATAATAGAAGGTCTGGAGTAGCGAGAAATGATGATAAACATCATTTGATGATGTCTCTCTCTCTCTCTCTCTCTCTCTCTCTCTCTCTCTCTCTCTCACAAGAATGTAATCTTGCATGGAATATATTCAAATCTCTTGTTCGATGGGCTGAATGAATACACGGAAATTGTTTGAAGGTGGCATGAAAATCTCCTTTCTGGGCAGTAGTAATTGATAATACTTAAACTGGTACAAGCTGGGTATACAAATTTTTACTCACACAAATACTTCTATAAACCTCCCATTAATTACTGTAGTATAATGTTTATGTTGTTACATACCTGATTTGACATTGTAATAGTTATCTGGTATTGTTGGAAGAGTTGATTGCATAGTAAGGATTTCCTCGACATTTTCTATACGTATGAAATATTACGTCACCGAATTTTTATCAAATTATATCATAGAGTGTGGTGGGGAAACATACACTGTCCATGGTTAAACTAATTGCAAGTGGTGGTTAAGGATGCTTCAATGTGTAGTATACTGCGAGCACCTTTTGATTCAACAAAAAATGTGCCTCAAAACGTATAAGGACAGTTTTGTCACTTTAATCTTTGTACATACAATCTTTGCTTGATTCATCTTGTACAAGCAATAGTACAATTGTTTTATCGATTCAGATGCCATCTAACTGAAGTGAAAATTTATTGATCTTTGTTTCTAGCTATGGTTGGATGAAAGATTATATGTGTTCCATAAAGTGGATACCATGAGCTAAAAGAATGTTTCGACAGACAACTTAGAGTCTGACCAAACTACCCAAAAGATTATTTCTTTCGAAAAAAATTTCGGGGGTAGGTGAGGAGAACGATAGATCTTCCAGATAAGTTGAAATGTTATAGACTTGATCTATACAAACTATTCTCGATATTTCATGGTCTTGTATATAATCACATAGAAAAATGCTCATACATATAGGTATATAATTTAGTAGCCAAAATAGCCGGCGAACGTTGATGGGTTCAATGTGTCAA
>NC_135551.1:19733502-19741002 GCF_964340395.1 Glandiceps talaboti | reverse complement strand
TCATGTCAAATTATTAATTTTGTTCTCGTACTTTCATTCTTGATCGAATCCGGTTGAAATTGAAGTGGATTTTTACAAAAAAAAAATCACATTTGAAGTATGAATATTACAGATGCATTTCGGTGACCTTTGACCTCTTCTCATTTCGTGTCCATGCATTTTTGTTTACGATTGCCGAGTCTTGTATTCAAATGTTTTCGAGAACCAATAGAATAAAAATTCAATTAAAGCCATCATATTTGTTGTGTCGGTTGGTTCATCCTCTCTAGATCTTTCCGATGTCTTGACGAATTACGACCGAAGAACTCCCAGTGCAGTATTCCTGGACAGGATAGTCAGAATCTACAAGTTGGTATGACCGAGGTGACATGCTGCATGCTGTCTGCTATAATATTTTTTTTTCAAAATGCGGGAAAACGATTATATCACTTGTAATTAGTGGCTTCCATCAATTATCAATAATGTTTCCATTAATAATGAAATAGCAATATACAAGCATACAGTAGTCATAATATAGTTTATTTTCACACACTATAGATTTGGCCATATTGATGTGTAATCGAAAATGATTTCGAGGAATATTGTTATTAGGTTATTTGATGGAAGTGCCAATACTAATGTCAATATAGATTGTACAGGTTATTGCTTTTAACCGGCAAAGGATAAATGTAAAGAAACACTTAACACCACTTCGACTTACGGTTGCCATGTACACAGTCTGTGTTTATAAAATTACATTAAAGGTTGGAAAATGTAAAGTTGTTTTTGGAGAAGCCACATCTGCAGCAATATTCTGAAACTGGTTTCTTTCTGTGTCCTCAGTGTTCACAGCGCTGTTGAGATACACTGTGCATAAGCTGATAGTACCTCCCAGTCCTCCTTTCAGAGAAGCGAGCCCGCCCGCGGACGACGAGATACGACCAGCTATTAACGATGTATCTGAACAGCGCAGTGAAAGAGCTATTCTTTCTGTGAAAATATATGCATAACTTGAATTTCTTGAAAGACAGTGAAAGGATTGTAGTAAATATGATATACACTACAGTAACATTGGAGGTTGTCTAGAAGTAGGCTGCTTGATAAACAGTGTTTATCCAAGACAGTCTGAGAGACGCCGTGAAATTCAGTGTCCGAGCAGACGGGACGGGAGTCATATATCCGAAGATTTGCACTATTTACATTCTAATATCTTTAATAAATGTGTCACTCTAAATGTCGAGTGCCAAAATACTTATTTGCATCCCTTCCACTGTTTATGTTCTAATATAAGTTGGTTCTCAAAGAAACGACAGTTCTTACACACCTTGCCGTTTTGTAAACATTCTGTAAACAGTCTAGCTTATGTTAGTTTTCCTACCTACCCTAGACCGTGGGGGTATAAGGGGAGATCTCCCCTTGGCCTTATACCTCCGTGCTCAGACGTAGACCACCTACTAAGCTAGACGGTGAATGTTTGCAGGAGAAAATGAAATGTACGTCACGCCAGATGCAGAGCAACTGACACCTCGTGTATATGTGTGTAAATCTTCGTTTATATTTATCCTGTACACTGTGTTACTAGACTGTCGACAGTCGTTCTTGCCATTTTTGCTACGTTTCATCTAAAACAAAGTTGTCGCCTCGCTCCATAGCACTGAATACTAACGTGTACTGACAGCAACAGCTAGTGCCGAAAACACGAGTGACGCTCGTGTCCTCGGCACTCGCTGTTCCAAGCAGTACGCTGTGTTATAGTATTGCTCCCGGCCGGATCGGAGCGAGGCGGCGACATTAGTGTTAGATAAAACGTACCAAAAAGGCATGAACGACTGTCGACATCGTACAGTCTATGTGTTACGAGTACCGCTAATTACGATAATCGCTTCAGGATTGTCTTGTTGAAATCATGACAAAGTATGCACAGCTTCATTGCAGTTTTCACCATAGCAACAACAAAAGTAGAACCCATGCCTGTTAGGTTCAGTTGCTTCACATCTATCACGGCTGCATTCCGACTCGTCTGGGGATGTCCAGCATCCTTGTAGAAACATCTCCGTTGCACCTTCTGCGTTACTGCTGGGTTTCCATAGCGAATAACAATACGGACTTCCCGGGGAACATGTCTGCACTGAATAGCAATCATTATCACCAGGATCACAGCTGGCGTAGTTGAACGAAATACAAGTACTTTCTGAAATAAATTGAGACGTGAAAAAAAAGGCTGTACAACAAATATTCATAATGAAAGGCACAAGTGCATACACAACAAGGGAAAAACTAAAAATAACTACTTCGTACGATTGTTTCATAAATCTTTCTAGTCATAACAGGAACGTGTATACTCGCAGTAAGATTATTATTAAAAATATTCTTAATATAATAAAATGTTGTCTCTTCGTGTTTATTTTAATATGAACCACGAGGTGAACTCTCATGGGTTCTGTGACCTGGATTAATTAATTATTCATCTTTTCATTTCCCTTATTTGGCAACTCACTGCGAGTTTGGGTCAACTATATTACGTCTCTCTCCAGTGATTTTATCATACTGAGGTTCCCAAAAAACAAACGTAACATATTTTTAGTTTAAAAAATTGCAAGTGTTCGTCAATTTAGAGATATCATAATAACAAAATATTGTTTTCACTCAGTGGTTGAATTCACCAATATATACAATGCGAGATGTGAGGCTGATGAATATCCTGTAATGATAACATATGTCACTATCATAAATTTGAATACCAGAACAATACTCATTATATAATTAACATAAAGTTGAACCCCAGAACTATACTCATTAATATCATTAACATAAATTGATAATACTAGGCCCCACTTTTGGACATTTGATGCAGATATATATATAATGCAAAATGTGAGGTCGAAGAATACGTGTATTCTGCATTGGTAGCAAATCATTATCATAAATTTGAATATCAGAACATTAACATAAATTAACACTTTTTGGCATTTGATGCATATACCACACTGTGCAAGATGTGAGGTTGATAAATATGCTAAACTAATAATAAGTTATTACCAAAGATTTGAATATAAGAATAATATGGCCGATTTAATATTTGCATAATTCAAATACTATATTATATAGACCATAAATTGTAAATTAGATACACCTGGACAGCGGATTACATAATAAAGAACCTCGTAAAAAACCCTACCTTGTAGGTATGACAAATATGCTAAAAAACCTTCCATGACAACAACCACAACCATGGTCTTGTAATAAGACCTCGGGTATGTGCTCCGAAGTACGCCGAGTACTCGTCTGTCACAATAATGGCATCATATGCGTGCGATAAAGTGTGTTTTTAAAAAAATAAATACTGAGATAAACAATATAGATACAACCCGCGAAAAAAACAGCGGTGCGTTTATTTGCTTTTGGTGAGCAGGACAGTTCAGGCAAAGACATACGATTTAATTAGTGTCAGCATGGATGTATTAGTCTCACTAATACATCCATGGTGTCAGTAACTTATCAAAGCATACACACCACAGGAACCCGAATCACACGACTTAATTTACTGATATAACTCTACACATTGTATACCATTGAGTATGACTGTTACTTTTACATAACTTCCACAAATACAAACAAACTGATAAAAGAGTTTCGTGAACCTACATCAAAGGCACCCGATGTTGTTTTTGTATAATTGTTATCTAATGTTGTGTAGTCTTTCCATGGTTCATTTCATTCAAGCAAACACACTGGTGTTTTTTTCACGGGTTGAATTAGACTGTCGACAGTCGTTCGTGCCTTTTATATTTGCTACGTTTCATCTAAAACAAAGTCGTCGCCTCGCTCTGTAGCACTGAATACTAAAGCGTACTGATAGGAAACTGTGCAAAAAAGGCACGAGCGACTGTCAACAGTCTAGGGTTGAATGGATTACCTTCGATATCACGTTCGACCTCGATGTCTTCCTTGATCGTATGCGGTATACGAAATCCTTGTCTACGCTGATATGGAAAGATAAAATCATAGAATATTATTATACAAGAATTATAACTACTATGTTTTTGCATTTGCTAACAATATCATTCTATGAGAGTTATCGATGATCAATCTTTGGAAGAACGACGGAGAGAAAAAAAATCAAAATGTTAGTTAGGATCATCGCAAAAATAGTGTAGTAGCCTTAGTCATTCATGTCTACAGGTAGGCTACGACCAATACTACTAAATCAGAAAAACTATAGAGTTTCATTTAGGGGACACAACTTTTTTTTACATCCACACACCGTTTTTTGTTACAAATTACACTAACAAAATACAGGCACTGATAACATGAAATGTTACATTGTATCTGACTGTGGACACAAAATAAAAACCTTCCTGGTCTCGTCCGACAGGGGTCGATGTTGATTTGTTTTCACTATGATATGTGACATGTATCAATTTATATGCCTGCACGCTGTAGTTTATGTAATTTGTCATTTGAAGACCCACATGTGTTGGACATAAAAAAGCACGGCGCCCTTGATTTAAACGCTATAGTCACTCTGGTTTGGTAGTATCGATTGACGCAAACAGTGTAAAATGATTTGATTTGATTTAAAAAGTGGACACGGATAATAAATGATTTTAAAGGAATGAATGAGACAGGTTTACTTTGATTTTCTACATGAGAACTAAAGTGTAATATGGACCATGTCTGTGTTTGTAACTCAAATAATCTCAAAAAAATGCGAAAAAGGTTTATTATTGTAGACACAGGAAAGGATTTGTAAATAAACTTGGACAGTATATGTAATCAGAAGGTAACGTCCTGTCTGTGTATACGTCTTAGTTTAGTCCTCTCTTAAAACGTCACCATGCAAAAATAGTTCGATTATTTGTGTTTACTTATGATTTTAAAGTCATTACTTGTGTGAATACCCAGGTTTTTTTAAAAATCACTTCCGGTACTCACAATAACAAACCTTTTAAGTTACACCTTTCAGTTTATTGCGATTTACTTAGTTACAAACACAGACTTGATCTGTTTCTCAGACCACCACTTGTTTGGTGGTCTGAAAGCCTGTTTGACATTCTTTCTTCAGTCAAGTGGAGAAGACATAGTAACGTTGTTATATATAATTATTAAAATATCAAAAAATAAATATCAATTTCTCATGTATATGGCTATTTTAAAGCGGTTTTGTCTAGAATACCAGAATGACGAAACGTCGGGGAATTTCACAAATTTATTTGACTGTGAGTAGAAATTGATATAACGACCTCAATGGTTTTGTGTTCTTATACTTTGAAATGTTAGTAAACACATTTGTTGCACACACCGTATTCATTTTATGTAGGTTGACTATTGTTATTTGGTTACTCCACAAAATGTTACTCGGCCAAGCAAGTAGTCTTGAACAAATGGTACTCGACGGTCTGTATCTATGGTAACCATCTTCTGATTTATTTTGTATTTTTATTTTTTTTAGCAAATGTGATGCATTTTACATCATAATCTGCAAGTTTTGGTTATCTCTTTGAAAACTTACACTTTGCGAGTGAAAATACCGCAAAACAATAATTGTTATCCAAGGTTTTTGAAACGTTGCATTTTTATCAGCAAAATATAAACAAAGCCTAAAAACCCAAATTAGATCAGAAGGGATTATTACACGTAACTTTACATTTGACCAGTAACTCTCATTTACACCAACACAGTCATTTCTATTCACAGATCCGGGATCAAACGAACGTTAACGTCCATGGGAAATGTCAATGAACTTATCTCGAAGTCACCACAAGCGTCTAGGAGGCTCGCCATAATATTTAACGACGCTACAGGTTCTTCAAAATTTGTAGTGATTTGTTGATGTCTTTTATGACATATGGCAACTATATCTTTTTGGAAAAGAAGATGAAACTGAATGAGGGGTGGCATGGGTACAGGTGTAATCAAAGACTTGAAAAATCAAAATATGACAAAAAAATTCTGGGTCCCAGCACTAATTTTGGAAGTAGAGCGCCCTCTAGTGACAGTAGTTTGAGTTGTATTCTAGGATTTGCATTCTAAATTTCAAAACAAACAGTATTTCAGCACATGATATGCTGAATCATGTATTGATACATTAAAGGAAATATGTAGAAGCAAGATATTGTGTCGTTTTTACGGAGACGACAAAAACGCACATGGCAACGTTAACACAATAATTTGAAAACGCTGCCGAAAGTGGATCATTTTGAAAAACTATTCAATTCGTTTTCATTCGAAAACTGAGTTCGTGTGCTAAAACGAAGTCTTGGACCGGAAATGACCGAAAACGCAACAAATTCAAAAAACGTACAAATTCGACTTTAATATTTTTTTCTTTAACACAAGTGTTGTCTTTTGTGTGAAATAGTGACCTGAGTTAGTCATTCAATTTGTGGACAGTAGGGTGAACACTAACATAACTAAGCCTTGGGAGACTATTAGTAACTGGGGATTCTGCAAAAGTGAAAATGAATACCAAACTCAAAAAAATCTCCCCGAGGGGCTGGTGTCAGTGTAGGTGTTTCCGTGTAAACAGTGAAAAATGATTGTCAGTCGGTTTAATATATCTTTTAAACACATAAAAATGCATTAAAACGAATATGATATTGTTGATTTTAAACATTTTATTCGAAAACGTCAAAACTGAAAATGAATAACAAAACACAAAAATCTCTCTAGGAACTGGTGCCAGTCTAGCGGTTTCTGTGTAAACGGGGAAACGATTGTCGCTCTAGTTTATCGTTCTATGTCGGTTTATTATATCGTGTAAACACAGGAAAACGAATATGATATTATTGATTTTTAATGTCTTTAGTCAGCAATATTTGACTGACAGGTATAATATTCATTAATTATACAATGTTGCAAAGTTGAAAAGAACAGTTTTTTCCGACCTGTTGCGTACTGTACCGGTGAGTGCCCCGCTGAACATAGCTATCATTGAACCATCGATTGCATGATTTTAAGTCGAGGTTAGATTCACAATTTACATTCACACAGACTTTGTCATTCACGATTCATGCATTTAATTTATATAAGCATTCGCCATTCACGTTCGAACTATTTTATAATCCGATTAGACACGCGTTAATGGGAAAGTACAGATATGTCAGCCTAATAAACATAAAAGTACAGAACTCGATTTGTACCATAGTTCAGGAAGTATCATTTTCGGAACTAATTTTGCTACTAGTGTGATCCACCGCGGCGACCATGAGTTCCTACAGTGCCAAGTTTTGTCACGGTTAAGCCAAAGTGACTTCTCAGAAGTAGGGCTGGGTAGCGATCTTACGGCTATTTTTAGCTGTTTACTTTTAGTTCCACCATAAATTTACTCCAGTTCAAATCTAGTTCAATGTCTAGACACACCAGCCCGATTTCTAGTTCTTTCTTAGCGTTTATTAATGCATGTCATATTCTCTCCACTGAAATAAAACCCTATAATGATTATATAAATATAATGATGAAAACAATTATATCTGAATGCATGCCAAAAGTTTACGATTCGGTAGGACATTTTGTCTCCGA